>NW_010183239.1:0-23788 GCF_000695765.1 Mesitornis unicolor
TATATATATTCTCAAAAGTTTCAGCTGAGCAAGAAAACAAATATAGGAAAAGTGATACCTGGCTGTGCAGCATAATTCATTATTCTGATGAGCCCTTCTGCAAGTACGTGATTATACGAATTTCTCTCTTCAGCATGCTGAGCTGGAAGTTGGATTCTCTCCAGCTTGACTGGGTCAATTCCTTTTGTGAAGGATGAAAGGAGAAAGCTAAATTAGAAGACAGGATTATGCCTCAAGGCAAGTATTTCATAGACAGTAGCAGTTTTCTCAGAAGAGGGTAATTAGCAATACAAAACCAGGCAAGTTAGTTTTTAATTTCTATCACGAGGAAAATCACAGAACGTTAGGGATTGGAAGGGACCTCAAAAGCTCATCCAGTCCAATCCCCCTGCCGGAGCAGGAACACCCAGATGAAGTTACACAGGAAGGCGTCCAGGCGGGTTTTGAATGTCTGCAGAGAAGTAGACTCCACAACCTCTCTGGGCATCCTGTTCCGGTGCTCTGTCACCCTCACTGAGAAGAAGTTTCTTCTGAAATTTAAGTGGAACCTCCTGTGTTCCAGCTTGTGTCCCCTTGTCTTATCATTGTTTGTCACCGAGAAGAGCCTGGCTCCATCCTCGTGACACTCACCCTTTAAATATTTATAAACATGAATGAGGTCTCCCCTCAGTCTCCTCTTCTGCAAACTAAAGAGACCCAGCTCCCTCAGCCGCTCCTCATAAGGGAGACGCTCCACTCCCTTAATCATCTTTGTAGCCCTACGCTGGACTCTCTCCAGCAGTTCCCTGTCCTTCTTGAACTGAGGGGCCCAGAACTGGATGCAATATTGCAGATGCGGTCTCACCAGGGCAGAGTAGAGGGGGAGGAGAACCTCTCTCGACCTCAAAAATGAGAAACAACAGGAAGAGTAAGAGCATTTATGGATCGCTGAAAAAAAAAATCTCAGCTTTAAATGGAGCCTACTGGCTGTAGACACTCAAATCTCAAAGTGGTTGGTGATATCCAAACCATTTTGCTGCATCTGTAATTCTCAGACTATCTGCATCTAAATTAAACCAAAGTTAAGCCATACATCTGAAGAGCGTAAAGGCTAAAGAGGAAAAAGACCAAAGTCTGATTTTAAATTCCACCTTGGCAGCTGGTGATCAGTTCACATATGTTTTTCTAAAAATGGGAATTTTATTTTGTAACAGCCTTTTATTCAGCACCCTTCTCAACGCAAATCACAGATTCTCACTTACTTCTTGTGTAAGGAAACTACATCCATCTTTCTTCAAACTGTTGCTCTAAAACAGCAAAGTTATTCCTCAGAACAGACTTGTTACTGTAAGACCTTTTAGAACAAAACAGTTACGGATTGCTGAGGATCTCCCTGTCCCTGTTCTAAAGAACTGTAATAAAAAACCTCACAAAACAGAGGATGACTATGTTGCGGTTTATAGTTCCTTCCAACCCTGAACTCGTAGTTAACTCTACACATCACCACCATCTGTGACATCTGATTTATTTTTTCACTAAGCGCATGAACTTGGAAAATTAATAAAGGTCTGTTTGAAGATTACTGACAGTGATACAATGCTCTTTGTCACTATGAGACTGAAGAAAGGGATGACAGGGAAGGAAGCATTTAAGGAACCAGGGCAGAGCATTTACTAACACTTTAGTAAAGAGCTATAGTTTTCCCTCTAGAAATGAAAGCTGCTTATGAGTAACATTTCTTAGAGAGTATCTATATGCAGATTAAATTCTCACAGAAGGACATGGTCATTAACCAGCAGAAAACCATTAAGGAGACTAAGAGAACATGGGGAAGGAATGATGCAGGGCCAGGCAGGTATTCAACAAAGTGGTTAAATTGAAATCCCAGGGAAAGAATTAATATTCAGTGTCTTTCATATAGTTGTCTGCCTGCCAAGGATGCAGAGTTCTGTATCCTTCAGATACGGTACATGGTCTAGAAACATATAGGAAGGGCTCCTGATACAAATTGCAACAGATTTAGCTGCATACATGTACCTCTCTTCCTCTTCGTACTGTTATTTCTTGCTGGTGAAAAACAAGCCCATTTTCTTTAGACTTGTTCAAGAACATGATACAAAATGCAGACTCACTATCCAAATGGAAGGAGTCACAATCAAAAGCCTTAATAGGGTCTCCACATCTAGGGACAGAGACTGAAGACTGCTCCCTTAGAAGCAAGGCCTGAAACCGAAGTTCTTGGTTAAGATAGGGCAAGTCAGATTTTTTTGAATGTCTTCTGTTGTAGCCTTCTCCACAGTGCCAGAAAGAGTGGGATGGAAGGAAAGGTGAAATTCAAACTGATCAGCTAGAGGATTAGGAACATACCCGAAAAAGCCAATATACTGAAACAGAAAACTGCAACTCATTTTCCTGTGGTGCAGAGAGGACTTGTGTTGCATTCAGTCACCATATATCATCCTAAATTTCCAATTCATTACCTGTTTGTTTGTAGCAATTCATGTGCTCATGAGAGCATTTACCATCTCTGTCAGATAGGCAGTAAATAGATAAGCAGATCCTAGACACACAACTCCTAGAGATTTATCACTTCCAGAAACTGGGGATAACAACATTGGCTCCAGCTCAATCCTGATGCACCTTCCATACCTGATACTGAATCTGGTGTAGGACGGAGCAGTTGTTCAGTTGTAAAGCTTGTAAAGAACATTCTGCTATTGCATCAAACAGGAGCACTAAACCAGCGACTTGTAAAACCCCTCCTCTGCAAGACAGGGAGGCAATGATTCTGTGGCCTTCATGCACCTTATTACAGGGCACAAGAGGAGTGGGTGGTGAAAGACAGAGGAAAACCAAAACTGGATGTCATTACCTGTCTAGCACTTAAGATCCAGGGTCAATGACAGGGGGAGAAAGGAGAAGAGCTTCCAAAGAGCAACAGGCTAATGTAAATTGTTGACAAGGAAAGCCAATGAATGCAGCCTAAATAATTTTTCATTTAGAGAGGGCTGATGTGACCACCAAAGAATGAAGTGTAGGTTTTGAACCCTTAAATGCAGAAAAGGTTTTTCCAGTTTCAGGGCCAGGATACTTTTAGTCTCTTACAAGGCAGGTACTTCACTGCTTCTTGTATCTCTCTTGGCAACCCTGGATAAAACCCTAGGTGAAAAATAAAGAGCACACGTTGCCAAAACTAAGCAGCAAGAGGCTGCATCTGCTGCATTCCTCACTGTTTACGTTAGTTCTATAGGCGTAAGCAAATAACCTTTGAAACAAGAGAAGATAACAGATCTTTTTTTCCTGGGAATAGGATATTGAAGAGTGACTAATTACACAGAAAGCAAATACAGTGGGCTGAAGGGCTATGGTCTTAAATAGAAGAATTCTTAAGAAATACAACCCTGGAGTGCAGGCTTACTCTTTTAGGATGATGTTAAAGGATGTTTGGGGACTCTCTGGAGCTGCAACAGCTGCAGCTAATGACTCTGGCTATTCATAGCTTCAACTAATGAATTTTAAGGGAAGAGAATCCATGTCTGACATCAGGGCTTTCTAGCACAGTGATGCTCAAAAATCCCTCAGGGAAAAACGTTTTCTGGAAGTATTCTGGTTGCAGGGGGTAGTGGGAAATCAGAGACGAAAGTCAGAGAGGGCCAGAGCATGGCAAGGTTGTGGTGCTGTCTTTGGTGATATTAGTCATGTTATCATCTCTTGTCACAAGGGACTGTGAAAGCCCTGAAGCTGACTGCAAATTATAATCTCAGAGAAGCATTCCTTCATTCTGGATCATCAAGAGGATGCCCTCAAGACTCATCTCCGCTCTCCTTGCTCACTAGAGCCACCTTGAAGCTAGCACAGAATCCTTACTTTTAAGCGTGCCATGACACCTCATGCTCTTTTGCTCGGTTTACCGTAGCAGTTGATTCATTTACATTACTATTATGTTACAGAAACTATCCTCATAAGCAGAAAATAACTTAAAATCAGCTCTTCATTCCTGAAACATGATTATTCACATGTATGAGATGTTTCCATTATTCCTCCATAAAGAATCTATTTAAAACGCACACAAAGATAAACAGCAAAAGAGCTAACCGTAGTCATGCCTTACAAAAGGTTACAGTATTCTCATACTGTCCAAATTATAATGAACTACACATTTAAAGTAGATTTGCTGCTTTGTAAAACAGCCCAGGCTCCTTGGAAGATTTCCAAGGTGTATTATGGCACAGAACACTGACAACTCAAAGTTTTCAATCCATTATGGCACAACGGATGAGAAGGCTGTTGAGAAATTGCACAGTATTAAAAAAAAATTACACTGTCAAAAAGACAACCTGTCAAAGTTGGAGAGAAATAGGCAATCCATGACTACCATCATTACACCTGATTCTCAGGCCTCGTGTATTAAGTATGTTTTAAGTATACAAAGACTTAATTTTAACATATGGGGTCAACTTCTACAATATTTTATACTTGGCTTACATGTAGCAACCATGCAAAGGTGGGAAAGAACTGTATTCCATACATATGTAGATTGAATATAGTGGACTTCAACTGAAATTGAGAGATTAAAAATGAAACACAGTAATCCTATGCCAGTACCAAGAAAACTATGAAAGAAAAACTGAGGTTCACAAAACTGTCTACAAAATTGTTCTTAGAATGGTGACTCCTTAGCAACTGCTTGGACTTTTTTTTGTTTTGGACAATCTGCAATATTGTGTCCAGTTCTGGGCCCCTCAGCTCAAGAAGGACAGGAACTGCTTGAAAGAGTCCAGCAGGGCCACCAAGATGATTAAGGGAGTGGAGCATCTCCTGCTGAGGAGCGACTGAGGGAACTGGGGCTCTTGAGCTTGGAGCAGAGGAGACTGAGGGGTGCCCTCATTCATGGGGAACCATTTGGAAAGGGCAGTGTCAGGAGGAAGGAGCCAGGCTCTGCTCTGGGATGTCCAATGCCAGGCCAAGGGGCAATGGTCCCAAGCTGGAGCACAGGAGGTTCAAGCTGAACATGAGGACAAACTTTGTCAGTGTGAGGGTGGCAGAGCATGGCCCAGGCTGCCCAGAGAGGTTGTGGAGTCTCCTTCTGTGCAGACACCCAAAGCCCTGGCCGTGTTCCTGTGTGACTGCTCTGGTGATCCTGCTCTGGCAGGGGTTGCACTGGGGGAGCTTTCCAGGTCCCTTCCAACTCCTGACATCCTGGGATTCTGCGACTTACAGCATACATGCCTGCCTCCCGCATGTAAAGAATTCCTCATCATTCAAGGCATGTATAAACATAAGTTAAAAACAGATCATAGCTGTCTAAAAACATGCATCTTATTTAGTTTTCTCTGGAAAAAGCAGAACTTGTTTACCTTTGTTGTGTGACATTGCATACAGAAGACAGAGCACAAAGAGGGCATAGTAATCATCTTCAGCACAGTCTAGTGCATTATAGACCATATCAAGAAAAGGCCTGTGGAAAGGAATAATTATAAAATGGTTAAGAAAAAGACTGTATCTACAGATAAATGAGTAACTATCTTGATCTACATGGAGCTAATGGAAGAGGCAGACTTACAGTAATGAACATTTTTAGGCATTACACAAAACTTAACCTGTTTAAGAGTACTCAGATACATGCCTTGTATTTACATTGTGCCATTAATTCTGATGTTTTAATGGCATTTGTTATGGATCACTTTCCCAAGAACTGATTGTTCACATATTTACTGGGTTATTTGTACCACCTGTAGTACATAAGCAGAAGCAATTTATATTTTGTTTTAAGTGTATACATAAGTAACTTCAAGAATCTCACTGTTGCATTAAAAAAGTACCTAAAAAGTCATGTACTAAGTGGAGTTGAAAAGTCTTTGCTATTACAAGAAATCAGGTTTCATCCTAAGTTTGGAGGAAGCTAGGTTAAAACACTCAGTTAAAACCTTTACCATTGAACGGTTACAGGAAAGAAAAATGAACAAGGGATGAACATTTGAATGGAAAAAAGCAAGCTCTGGACTGCAGGTGAGCTTTGTTTTCCTGTGACCTACAACAGATTAAAAGGAAGCTACAAACAGTGCTAGGTTTGCCCTTCGCCTGTACCCTGAACAGGCCAGAAAAGTCAATTTAATCCAGAAGCCATTTGGACAGACCAGATACGGCTGACATTCAGTTAATATTAGCACAAGCCTGACGGCAGGGCAACTTGGTTTTTTGTCTTAGGCTGGCTTGCATCCAATCAGTTCAGTGCGCAAGCAGAAATTAAATCCATTCTCACGGGTGATCTGGACAGACCAAAAAAAAATATTCAGGGAAGTGTCAGAGCCACGAGAAGTTTAGAACCGTGTTCAAAAAGAGGTAATTCCAACCCCTCAAAGTGTTCCTTTTAACAATGAAGGAAAAAAATCTTTTTATCACCTAAATTACATCCAAATAAAAGGCATTCAAATAACACACTGCTGTAGCTATTGCAGACCTGGGGTGCAATCATGGTCACACTTAGCATATCCCAGTAAGCCACTCAAAAGAAGTCGTAACAGTTCCCATCAGCTCCAGGCACATTTCAATAACATGCTCTCTTTTACTAGAACAAGGCTATGGCCAGAATAACAGAATACACTGCTCCTCTGCTCAACCTGGGACGATGCAGTCATACATCTGTACATTGCTGAGTTTGGTTACGAGCATCCTCTCCTCTATGATATCCTGAAAGGCGCTGAGTTACGATCCCTCTTTGCCCAACTTCAACACTGCTGCATGTACCTAAGCCAAATTTCCCACGATGGCCGTGCTACAGACCTCAAAAGAACACAATTATTGGATTAAGAAGTAATTATTGAACAGCCTAAAGAACTAGCAATGTTGGAAGTAAACCAAGAGTGTCTTCCGTCGTCCTGAGCATTAAATAAGCCCTACAAACCTCCTGACATCCAAAATCAGGTTGCTTTACAATCACAAAGAGTTCAGCTTGCTCTGTAGCTTTTCATAAAAGGAAGTTAATTTAAAACAAGCCTGTAGTCTTAAACTCTCCAGTAGCGAGGCAAATCAGAATAAAATTACACCAAAAATAATTAAACTTACTTGTATGGTCTTCACAGCTGAAAAAGTGCTAAGGAAAAGTGAAAGCTGGGCTTACCTTTTACAGCTACAGATTTTTAACTGCAAAGTGCGTGGTTTCCCATTCATTTTTCAACAACTGCTGGACAATTTTTAAACCCCACTATTTAATATTGAAGGCTATATGGCAAGTATTTTCAAATGTATTTCTTAATTCTGTAAACATTTTCTTCCTTTACTAGCCTTTTGCTAGTGACCTGATAGAAGAAACAGAGCAAATGGCATAAAACTATTCCTCAAATTATTGATTCTTGTGGAGCGTGTCCACAACTGAAGACTGCAACACATTAGGAATCACAATCATCACAATCATTAATGACTGTTCCAGTTCGGGAGGTTTCTCCCACTGCAAGCATGGAGTAAAAGATCACTGCATTCTTCTACGACCACATGGCACCTTATCCACAAGACTCAGCGATTCCAGGCAGCGTAGGAAAGAAGCTATTCACACTGGAGCAAATTTATTGAGAGATTTAGGTACTGATTCAAATTTTACATTTGCCATATAGAATAACACAAAAGCTTAGAAGTTACAGCAGCCTGTCCACCTATATGTCCAAAAATTCATGTACAAAACTAAGGCCAGAAATGCCCTACACAAGGTCTATCCTTATTTTTAAAATATTTTTAGCACGGTATATTCTTTGATGCTATTTATTTTTAGAAAAGATGCAGGATGCTGTCAGACTGTATCTTCAGAATTCAAGAGAGTTCTGAAACACTGACATTTGCCAAATACATTGGCACCTCACATGTAAGTGTTTGGACTTTCCAAGACCTGAACATCCTAGTTGCTTTAGTATTCAATGTAGTCAGTGCCAATTTCTTTCTAAAAGCCATTTGGCACATAATTTAGTCAAAACATCAATAAGCTAGTACAATGCGTTTTAAAGCGAGTTCAAGTCAAGGTTCTATTTCACTTTTACAATGAAATTAAATGTTATCTTTATTAATGAATGTAATCTAAGCTACAGCAAAACTATAATGGAGACAGAATGAAATTCTGGGAATACCAGGCAGCATTTCCCAAGTTGAAAAATAAATCTGAAATCCTATTAAACGTGTGCATCTCCCCAAAGGGCACATTAGCAATTACTATTCTGTGTCAGAGATGGCATGCTCAGTTTCTTTTCTTTAGCATTCTAATAACAAGCACACAAAATTATTACTGGGAGAGCGTCTGTCTTGTACTTAATATGTCAAAGTTAAAATTTGGAAGTCAAGGAAATTTCTGCTCCCAGAAACACTTAGAAATTGCATTTCCAAGAGAGGTTTTCATATATATACTAACAGAGCTTGGAAACTGTACATAGGTTAGTAGGGTTTATTTGTAACTACTACCACCACCAACACCACTACTACTACTAAAATTCTGCCCTCTACTGAGGAATTTTCCTTGGTTTTTTCCCCTATAGGTGTATACAAAATTGACCGATATGACCATAAATATCATTAAGAAAACAACTTCTGGCTTCATTTAGAGTTTTAGAAAGTTCTGGAATGAAAGCATTTATGTTAGGGTTTTATTGTGTTAATATTCTGTAATTTAACCTTACCAACCTAAGTCATCACAATTGCAATAAAGGAAAGGACAAACTTTAGAAAGGAACAGGACCATTTCCAAAAATGATCAATGGACAGGCCATAGCTCATTTTTCTGTTGCCTCACTTATTTGTAATCCACAAGAACTCCTGTAATTTTAATTGGAGAAAGATTTGAGACACCACTTAAGAGAAGTGAGAGAGGTAACAGAAGGGCAAGCAAGGAAGCAATCCAACAAAGTATGTTACAGTTCCTTTATACCTGTTCCAGGTTGTTATCTCACTCCCAGAGGCAGCTGCACTCTTTTCTTCATCTGTTGTATTCTGTTCTGTCACAGTAGAGATAGATAATTCTGACAGTTTACATCGCTCCATGATTACCATCTCTATTTCTAAAGAAAACCAAACCAAACAAACCAAAATTTGATATTTTTAACTGTTACTGCAACCCCTTTTATATTTTCCATTTTGCACTAAGAGTGACTGATGTAACTAGTTCATCAAGTTTCAAAGAGGGTGTAAACAGGTCTTCACTATTACAGCCAACAGGACACCTGGTCATGAGTGCTTCGTACCTACTGGCTTGAAGCAAAAGTGTTAGGACCAAATCTAGCTTTTGCTTAAGATTCGAACAAAGATTACTGCTAAATGCACCAGTTTAAACAGTAGATCATGTAATATTTTCTTCAAATCATGGCAGATAATACATCATCAGTTATCTGACACCATTTAAGGAAAGCCTTCTCAAACAGAATGTTCACTTAAATCAAAATGCAACCCTTTGGAAAGGGCTGTTGAAGCATAAAGGTCCCGTTTTCAGTTGCTTGCATGTAATTCTGGCATATTTTCTCAATCTGTGGCTAAATTAAAGAATAGTTTCTGATGTTCATCCTTCTAATAGTTACTAACTAAGTGATTTAAAGAGTTATGATATGCTGTAACACCACTCCTGTAAAACCAGTTCTTAAGGTTAGCATTAGGTCAAAAATCTTGAAAACATGCAATTAAAAGTCAAAAAGTTAAAGAAGTTCTCTTAAGTTCTGAACTATTTAATATCTTCTACCATATACTGTCACTTTTAGAACACTTGTTGAACTTTATCATCAAAGCATGCACAAAATACTCCAGACCATGTTACAAAGGTAAAGTGGCTACACCATTGGCCTTACCACAGAAGGCAAAGTTACAAAGATGTGAAGTCTACTTACAGAGTGCCCCATAATTACCTATACGTAGGTGCAAGGCATGCATTTCTTATAAGGGCTGAGGACTACAGGAAGATATGAAGATACTTCCATAGTATTTACTCAGATTAGAAGCACACGTTGTGACAGAATGATTTAACATGAGAAACAAGTACAGCCAAAGACTGAAACACATTTAATAGTCCTGAGTTTCCGTAGTGCAACAAGAGAACAAGTCATGTAACAGATCACAACTATACTAGTAAATAAAAGTATCCAAACTGTAAGCATAGTTTTTATTTGCTGGTACACTCACCTTCATTTTCAGTGCTTGTTCTGATGCTCTTTGAACTCACTTCTGTACCTTTAGTTTTATCGAGGTCATCCTGGTTATCTTCAGAGCCTCTCTCCTCTTCATCTTCTTCACCAACATTTTTATAGTTGGGTCTTTTCTGCACCCTCTTCTTCCCCTTCTGTTTGTTAATTTCAAGAGACCTCTCAAGTGTTTCTGTTGGTTTTATGAAGCATCTGATACTTGACTTTGCCTGTAAATTTGAAGAGTTTACACCGAGTTACAGTTTTATTTCCAATTTATAAACTTCAGTTCATATAAAAGTGTTTTCAGAAATGTAAATTAGCATACCACTCACAAATCCCAAAACCTCCTAAAAATACAATAAAGCAGACCTCAAGCTGTCTCAAATCACCAGTAGAAGAATTATCTCCAAAGATATCCTGAAGATCTATCATTAACAAGTATGCCATCTTGAGAAAAGAAGATACAAAACTACCTATTTTATTGAGAAAAGGTTTTAGGGTTTTTTTGCCTTTCTTTGAACTTTCTTAACAGGTGAGGCAGCTAGTACACACCAAATTAAGACATCTTTTGCAAAAAGGGTAAAGGCAGCAAAACACGAAGTGTTTGTTGACAGCAGTGTATTAATATGAAGTATACTCTTCAAATGTCCTTGGCAGGAGCAAGGACAAAAACCAGTGCTCTGTGCTACAAGTTTTTAATCTTAAGCTTCCCCCAGTAGCATATTAGTCCTTGTATCAACCAGTACCACATGGCACTGACATCAACCTTTTTGGGCCTCCAGACATTGACTTATCAAGTCTGGAAAACCAACACCACTTCATCTGTTAGACTAACACACTTGTGTTCTACCCAAAGATACCAAGTTTCTCTTTCAAGTCCAAACACTGTTTTTGGACAAGAAGGCAAACAGTATTCAATCAGTACTTGATTTTCCTAATTACTAATTTACAGAGAAAGAAAATAAATACAGATGACAAATTTCTCCCAGAGGAAATAAGTACTTCCATAATCTGTGCCATCCTAACAACAGATAACATATTATTAATATACAACATATTATATCATTAATGTTTATAAATATTTAAAGGGTGAGTGTCACGAGGATGGAGCCAGGCTCTTCTCGGTGACAAACAATGATAGGACAAGGGGTAACGGACACAAACTGGAACACAGGAGGTTCCACTTAAATTTCAGAAGAAACTTCTTCTCAGTGAGGGTGACAAGAGCACTGGACCAGGCTGCCCAGAGAGGTTGGAGTCTCCTTCTCTGGAGAGATTCAAAACTCTCCTGGACGCCTTCCTGTGTAACCTCATCTGGGTGTTCCTGCTCCGGCAGGGGGATTGGACTGGATGAGCTTTTGAGGTCCCTTCCAATCCCTAACGTTCTGGGATTCTGTGATTCTGTGATATTTTTATGGAGAGACACAAGACACTACAAAAAGTTCTCCGAATAGCAGGACTAACAAAACTTGGTTTCCTACAATTTTGCAGGTTGTTTCTGAGCTGTGATGCTTTGAGTTCCCTTCTTACTTGTTAGGCCTGCCAGCTGCATCACCAGAGCCCATGCTCTCTCTCACACAGAGCTATAAACATGGATCAGCCAAACCTCTCCTGTTACTGAGAAGTGCAACACGTGGTCTGGGAGCTTCCTTCCAGCACAGGTTTATGCTGAACGAGACCGCTACAGAAGCTTCAACACCTTTCAGACCTCAACACTTCAATCACATTTAGTTGATGCTGGCTGAAGGGTTAAAAATTTAAGGGCCAGCAAGAGAAAAGAAGACTAAAGTAAAGACAAAACTGATTCTGTTCCTTGCCTGCAGTGACTGAAGTACAATAAGCACTGAAGATGAGTGCATCAAAGATCTCAGAGAAAAAGTTTGGAAAAGTCTCTCCCTTCACTCAGAAGGAACACTTCCACATAAAAAAATAAGAGATTAGGAAAACATCTGGTAAGAAGCCTTCTGCAAGTCAGAAGCCCAAAATGTTTCTCTGAATCTTCTGACTTTTCAAAGAGGTTTTATAGAAATCTTGCATAAGTTAGCTTACACTTGGCACTAACACAAACCATACAGGAGGAGGAATCTTTCACAATACTAAAAAAATCCCACAATGTGAAAACACCACACTTACACCCCCCAGTAACCTCGCTGATGTATTTTTAGGCTGATCAAACTGCAGCATAGGAAGCTTATAAAACAACCAGAGTCCCAACCACACTACCTTTTACTGATGGCTTCAGGTCAGAAAGGTCATAAGAAAAGGGAAGAACACATTACGACCTATTCTTTAGGGAAAAAAAGAAAAGCAGCAAGCAAGTTGCATATTGTACTTTTCCCTTCCTGTATTTTCTTCTTCCAGTTGCTTCCTAGAATCCTGTAGCTACTTGCTTTATGAAGAATGCACGTATGTAACATCCTTGCACTTCTAATGGACTGTTAGCCATACGAGCAAAGTAACAAAGAAGAGCAGTAGCCAGAGATGTGCTCATGAACACTGAGCCACAGTCTGGTCCATCTCTAGAAAGAACACTGAGAAAAAGTCAACAGACATATTCTGTTCTGCTAAATGTAACAAGGCTATATAACATTCTAAAGTCAAACTTAAAATTAATTTGCATAGTATATAATTTACCTAAGTTTATTCTACAGTTTGAGATACTGCTATTTATATACTTTTAAGATGTCTTTCAACCATATTTTCAACTATGGTTTATCTTGTGCAATGTGTGCTGGTAAAATAAGGCAGTACCAGTAACAACTTTTACAGGAAGGAGAAAGTAGGTTAAACAAGAAACCAAGAAACATGAAATAGGTAGAACTGGCCCACATCCGAATTGTGCAGGAAAACACATCTCACAGGAAATAAGGTAAACCTCAATGCAATGACTGCTAACAAGTTTACATACATTCTATCAGCTACACATATTCAACTCTCATCACGAGATAAGAGTATTTATTCTGATGCTAATGCAAAACAGAAATACAGTGAAAAATATGGAAAGAATCTTGATTTGCTATACTTTGAGGCAGAGAACTTGCTCAGTGGAGGTTGGGCAATCGTTACTGCCCTACAATGTTGAGCAGATCTCCATGGGCAGGTTACTGCCAATTCACAAGCTATCAGCAGTTAGATCAGCTGGTGATTTTTTTCCACAAATTGATTTCCAATAGAAATTATCACTCATTCCTGTTGTGACAACTACCAATGCTCTTTTGCCCTAAATAAGTCTGGAGATAGATAGATAGATAAATAATCAGACTAGATATTAGGAAGAAATTCTTCCCTGTGAGGGTGGTGAGACACTGGCACAGATTGCCCAGGGAAGTTGTGGATGTCCCCTCCCTGGAAGTGTTCAAGGCCAGGTTGGACGGGGCTTTGGGCAGCCTGGTCTGGTGGAGGTGTCCCTGCCCATGGCAGGGGCTGGACTGGGGGAGCTTTAAGGTCCCTTCCAACCCAAACCATTCTGTGATTCTGATTTTAATGCATCTTATTAGGAATATGAATATGGACGTAAGTTTCTACTTACTTTGAGTTTTAGAAACACTGTGGTAGTTACCTGGACACTGACAATTACACTTGAATTTAAAAATATATATATATATAAACCCATAAATATAAACATATAAAAGTATATTAAGTATATTATCACTTTACTAACCCCAGAACAAGCAATTCTAAAGTAGCTTCTGAAATAGCTTCCATTACTCAACACAAGTTTTTTATTTCTTTGCAACAGAACACAGCACAGTAATAACTTTGCAATGATGCTGGTACACCTCATAGCCCAAAGAACAGCCCCTGAAATGGCTAACAATGCTCAAAAAACAACTTTCTGCTCTAAGAAGTCCTATCACAGTGCAACAAGAAACTACCTCACCTTTACCTATCTATGCCTCCATATCTACAGCTGACTTTAGCCTCACTGCATGGAGTTGTACATCAGCAGAAAACACCATGCAATGTATGTCGCAGTGGTTCATACTCATCAACTGAGAGCACTTGATAGCTCCCCTCACGGGATGCAGGGCAGGGAGCAATTCTGCTGAAGATTACTCCCTGCTCTTTCTGCAAATGAAAGCACCTCCACCAAGATGCTTTCTGGCAGTACATGTTTTCCTCTCCAAGGCTGAATTTCCTAAGAACTAAAGTTTCACCCATGGAAGTTCTCTTACCCAGCAAAAGAGCCACCGATCTACTCTCCCTGTAACAAAACTCCACCTTTAGCAGTTTTGCTCAGTGTCTGAAGACAGACAGCCAATACTCCTCCTATTTACTATCTGTGCAGGTATGACGGAACTCCCAGTTTACATGCCATGAGGACACATCTTAAAGACCAGTAAGACCAGCAAACTAAGTAGTATTACAAACAGAAGAGAACAGATGAACACAAGTTTATAGGAAATCCCTAGTATTCCTAACATTACTGCAAGCACACCAACACATGTCACAGACATGTTGCAACTCTGTACAGTAACTATGACAGGAAAAGAAAATCTCGCTTCTGCAACAAGTGGTGCCCCACCCTCCTGCCACAAATTCCCTAGTAAAAAAGCTGCTTCTGCACAAGTAACACACACAGCATTCTGCTAGCAGGAGGTCAGTCATTTGCTAACACCAGTAAGAGACTGCTTTATCTTAAAGCATTCAGCCAGCAATACCATGCCGCTCCAGTTTTTTCTAGAAAAGATTGATTCTAAATATCAACGTTAACGGTACAAAACACCAGAACCCAAAAGCTACGGGCTAAGATCAGCCCACACAGCTTCCACTGCACAGTAAGAAGAAACTTGGAAAAGCTGACTTGTGTCATGGAAGAGTTGAAGTATGTCTCCCCCTTGAAACACTCAGGGCTATAGCCACGGCTAGGAAAGAACGTGCATAGGGATCAACCTACTGCTTGTTATAAATTAAACATTCAGCCACTAATTCTTTGCTGACCAGTCAGACATTAAGGCATGTGCTTAATCTTTAGAGAGAACTACAGTCAGAAGCCTCTTAACCAAAGTAAGCTCATATCACCTTCTTAATACCCTCCCCAAAAAGTTACAAGCAAGCATTTCACAAACTGTGAAACCCAAAATGGAAAAAGTCACATACATGACACACTTGGAAAAAAACCAACAACAGCCTCTAGCAACATCTACACAGGATTAAATTTGAAGGTACAAGGGCAATGACAAAGTGATAGCACTTCCATCTGTTTGTGGCTGCTCTACATTCTTTTACGCACATTGATGCATACTTTCAGGGATGATCTAAAACACTGGGAGTATTCAAATGCCAACCTTTACTTCCTTCTATGACCAAAGGATTTACCATCAAGCCATGTACTTCTCTTAAGTCTCTCATTTCTACTACAACTTGCAGAGAGAAATAACTTCACAGGAAAGTTGTGATGACTCATTACTCTGTCACTGCCAAAGAGCTGAAAACAAAACTGAACACAGACTGGATTACAAAAGTGTCCCATCAAAATGACTGAAACCTTTGCAGTATCTGACCCCCCCGGAAAGAACAAAGTATTTTGTGTCCTACACGTTCTTGCACCACTACCTGAAATAAATATGCATGCACAAAAAGTACCACAACTTTGACACGAACATTGGAAGCTGCGCTGAACATTTTCCTGCTATCGTATCTAAGAACAAAAGCTGAAATCTCCTATTGCTGCTCTTCTCTCCTAAACACAAATCATCTTAGCTTACCAGTTTCCAGATACCTGATTTTGTTTTTCAAATATTTTCTTTGCCTCTAAAAAAAATATTAAAGATTAGTTGGCCACTTACTGAGTTTTTCTGTATGTCTTGCTCAACTTTGGAAGAAAACACTGAGAGGTCACCATTAAGTATAACCTCAGCCAACGAGTTCACCAAAGGGGCGTAATGTATAATTAGAAATACCTGTTAAAAGAAAGGTGGAAATAAACATCAAATATTACAGAACATGTACAGTTTCACAATTTCAGTCACTGAGCATACTTCTTTGACCTTGTTAACTGGTATCTGAAGTTTACCTATACAGTAAAGTACAGTTGGTAACACTGATAGTTCACCAAATCTACTTCAAAACACATGAGACCACAATCCTCTCTACAGGTATTTGACCTTTCTCTACAATTTAAGCTATCTAGTTTTAATAACTCATCATACACTTCCTTCCTTCTGAGCAATGTAAATTGTCTCTTGTCATCAGCTTTGAGATAAAAGTTGCGTGATGATCTAGCAAGGAACCCAAATTAAAACTGCTCCAGAAAATTGGGGTTTTCTTTTAACTACACAAACTGATTCCGGTACACTGCACCCACTGACCTTCTTGTATGCCAACAACTGGCAGGACTCCAGGAATTTCTGTGTGGTGCACACACAATTACTTTGCAGTGACTCATGTAAATGCCGTGCAATAGGCTGAACTGGATCAGAAGCAGCTTTTCTGGCTGTGAAATCACAATAAATTACTGTCTAGCTACAAAGCAGCTACATAACACAGGAGTAAGGGCTAGATAGCCTATAACATTGTGGCGCTTATCCAGAAGTGCTTCAGTGCTTTAACAGAGCTTCCTGTTCACACTAACCACTTTATTTTGAGGCAAGGCATACAAGGTTGGGCCAGCAAAGAACTGGCTTCTGGACAGAACCGGCGTTATGTCAGGTCTGATCCATATTCTTCACAGGAATATCAAAGCCGCATCCTTAAACAGTGGTTCTAGCTGAAAAATCCCCGAATAAATTCTAAATCAGTAAACCTTTTGACAGTATTTAGCCAAACATCATCTCCATAGGTTTTCTCATTAAAGGCAGGACCACTCCAGCCCTTCAAAAGTGAATGTGACCTATGGAAACTGGAAAGTTGCAGCACACTTCAAAAATACTTCAAACAACCTCACAAATCAATCGAGTGTCTGCTAATTCAGAAAGCGTAGCTCAGTTATACACAGGCATGTTTGGGCATAAGAATGTTACACGTTCACTTTGGTGACCAGTGGATTTTCACAAGTCTCTCAAGTACTTGCCTCTAAATTGTATGCCCGGTGTCAATAACAGAAATAGTTCCAGTGTTTCTTTCAGATACTCAGTGTATACTTTTTCAGACCCCACTCCATCTAAGACAGACTCTAGGTTAAAAAGAGGCAGAAAAAGGTGCATTTCTGCCCATTACAGAAAAAGTAGCTTGATTTTTCTACATCACATCCCATTCTGATACGCAAAATGTGTTCCAAATTCGTTATGGTTAGGAATAAAGTTCCATTTCCTTTATTAAAAGCAACAAAGAACACAGATTGAAATCTTGAAGTGATACCTATACTTTCTCTGAAATCAAAGAGGTTAAGAGGTCAACATATCCAACCTCATGGCACAGATCCCTTTAGTTACAAGGAGCTGTTGGTCCCAAGGTATTGGCTGTGCTAAATAACTCCCACAACATCAGAACTGTTTAGGTTTAAATTAAGAAGCAATAAATTATCCTGAAAAAACACCTTTTTCAGAAAAGTTCTTAAAAGAAAGGAGGGAATTAAGAGACAGACCATACTAAAATGATTAATGTAAAACCATAAATTCCAAGAAAAAAGAAGTATAAATTCTAAGAACACAACTCAAAACTATCTTCAGAGAACATAAGAAAACCAGTCTCGCTGCAATGCACCAAAGAATTCAGAGAGAAAAGATTATTGTTCTCGACAATTAAATAAAAATATCCATTGTAAAAAAAACTTTCTTCATCTCAAAATAAGTTCCAGAAAGAAAAAGAGGTGGGACTGGTAAGACTAAGGGAAAAAAAGTACTTAATTATAGATTAAAGGTATAGGCATGATGAAATTAAAGTTGTGAGAAAGTCTAAGTTTTGGTGGTGGTGATTTTTCTTTTTGGGGAGGTTAAAAAACAATCAAAAAACCACCTGGGAGTTCATTGCTGCCTCTATTTTTCAAAGAGGAAAAGTCAAATCTTCCGTAGCTTAGGCAGATACAAAGTGCAATGCAGCAACTATCTAAACATCACCTGACTGTACTGAATTCTGCCCTAGCACATGGAATGGCTCCCTCAGGCACCATCTGCCCAGTGGTGGACATGAGCTGTGATCACTGCATGCTCTAAAGGCTGCCCTGTGCTGCGGATCCTCAGAAGAGTGACACCAACTCAAGTAAGAAGCTATCTGGGCTTTCCCATTAAAAGACAAATGATCTTGCTTGCCTTTTTTTTTTTTTGAGTCTTTTTAAATGGAAACTGATAAGTTTATAACTTTGCCAAATGGTCTTGAATGTCTTTGCCAAAAGAGATGAAAATACAGCAATTTATAAATCACAACACCACTGCAAAACATTCTGAAACAGGACAAAATACTTTAAATACTTACTTGAGAAAGAAGATAGAGAGAAACTTGGAGACTTATTTTTGGACGCTCTCCACCCTACCGAAAAAAAAACCATTATGAAAAATGCTGAATTCTTTACACAAAGTTAAAGCATTTAAACTGATTTAAACCAAAACTTTTAGTACTGTGTTGTTCCACATCCTGTGACACAATGTTCAGAAAGCACCATGCTCTTTAGCATTCACTTCTTGTAAAGTATTGCAAATGAAGAATCTCCAAATAAGCGTATCCCTTACTTTACATGCTTAAAAACAAAACATCACTATTGACTGCTGTCTTTCATAGTCACTTTGGTAACTTAAATGGAACAGATGAGCATCTGCAAAATAAACTGGTTTTCAGTATGCTATTAATTCCTTCCAAAAGTACTTCTTGGCTAACATTCATTAAAGTCTGCTCTAAAAATCAGCTATTCAGAAACAACAGAATATTACCCATATGATAAAACCACATTCTGGACAGACACTTCTCTAAATCAAGTAAATCACATCGGACAAAAATATTTGAAGTACAACTTGAGCACAACAGTGCCAAATGTATATACCAGCAATAACAAAAATGTTTCTAAAAATAAATCAGTGATGGTTTAAAAACTATCACCAAATGAATTAATCAGTTATCTCAAGAGGTAAGACCAGGCCTACTTCACCATCGCAAATATCTCTGACCTCATGGTAACAGACACATCTGCCTGAAAACAGGAGGACAAGCAGAGCTTTGTACACAAGCTCAGAAAATCTGCTCTACCCCATTTCAATGGCCTTCTCAACAGCAAGACAAGAACCTGACTTATTTAATCTTCAGTGCACATGCAATATACTGAATTACTTAATCTGCAATAAACCCGACCTGTAGTTAATTAAAAGCACAAAGCATCGTATATCTTAAGAACAAACACAACTACAGAGTAAGAAGGCAGGGGGTGAGGGGCAGGAGTGGGAACCAGGAATGAACTGAACAGTTCACTTTTTAATATTTTTTTAAGACATGTGAATACAGAAACCTGTACTGGATTTAAAAGTAGCTTCTATCTCATTAAAAATTAGCTTTCCACTGAATTTAAAGGCTATGCTTTAAAAAGAAATTCAACTACAGCACATGCAAGCATAGCTTATCTGGAAATAGAATAATCAAGTATCAAAACCAAAAGTTTGTATTTTCTACCTGGAGTGGCTTTTTACACCATGGAAAGTTTGCACATATTCTGGGAAAAGGCATTGTAACCTGCTCTTGCCAGGAGACAAGTTACCATACCAGAAAAGGACATCACACACCTCCCAGCATCAGAAAAATTTAAACCCTGTTCCAAATTTGCAGCTCTCCTCATCTTCACTATCGTTGGCATCTAACAACCATGTCGTCCAAAACAGCATTTGTTTGGTGAATAAAGTTTCATCAACTCTGCCCTTAAATTCAGTCTTGGGGTACTTCCCTTACAGTCACCTTATTGAAGCTGTTGCATGTTAAACACACAAACACAGATATCAACAGTAGCAGCTCTACTACAGAATACATCTGCTGAATAAATCACTGTGCCCACTGAAAGCAAGTAATACCTCTAAGAATTGTTTGCATATATTCGCTTACCTTGTCTTGATTTACTAATGAATACACGTAGAGGGGAAGAAAGAGCCTATTAAGTAGATGGTCTGTCAGCACATCATTTAAAAACTCACAATTAATGATAAGGATATCATTAAGGTAATGTAAATGATCAAGATGTTCTGCTACCAGGTCACTTAGTTTGCCCCGATTTCTGTGCCTGAAAAAGAGAGCAGAAAGAAAGTCTCAGAAATAATCAACTCTTGAAGTCTTAAAAACTTAAGGAAAGAATTCACGTGTATCCCTTGCACAGACTGACTGCCTAAAGGTGTTTTCACTAAAGCCAACAAATGCCATTAACAAACAGTATTCAGGCTTATAAGTGGTTTAGGATGCACCTATCAAGCTCTTCCCAAAGTTTTCAGGAGCAATGTTTTTACAGAACTTCACTTTCCACTGCAAGTCTCTTTTCACAAGCCAACTGTAAAAAACGTAATAAGATTTGTTTTCAAAAATGAAAGAAATCTATGCTGTGTTTAACGTCTACCTCTTCACTTTAAGAAAGCAAGAATCAGCCACCCATTCCCAGGTGGAGGTGGGAAGACAAACCAAGAATAACCTGAACCAACAACATATTTCTGTAGTTGATAGTGGAATATTATGCAGGAATTTCAGGTCTGACGGTTCACTTATGAAATAAAGTTCGTTTTTCCAGTTGAAATACTTTTACTACAAAGTAAAGTACTATGAGAAAGCTGTTCTAATGAGATGATAAACAGAAAAGAAACATTAAAAAGGCAAAGTTAGTAAGACTAAGAAGCACAAAATACGTTTTGTGTCTCCTGGGTATCTACTATCTGCTAGTATCTACTAGCAGAATTAAAACAAAGATAAAAAGATATATATTGCCAAACACTAATTTACTTGTATGGCTATTAGCAGAGACAGGGCATGCAGCACTAACCACTTATTTCAAAGAATCACTAAAAATGTTGCAAGAATGAATAGCTTGAACTGACTACAGGGGAACGCTTTCGGGAACTAACTTAACTGGACTACTACAGACAACATAGGGGAGTATCCACATCTGGATGGGAAAAGCATTTCCATTCAATACCCGGCATTTGTAAAAGCTTACTCTTCATCAGTCTGCACACAGTTATCCAGTTCTATCACGTGGCTTCCAATAAACCAAACGAGGTTGGAGAAATAAGGGACAGCAGTTTTATCTCTAATGTAATGCAGCATAGGTTGGTTGTCCACTGAAGAGAAATTGTTAAAAGAAAAAAATCAGTTACCTTTTTTTTTTTTTATTGTTAAGAAATACAAAGTGCCTTCTGAATTTGGATTACATGCTAGCCTTTCATATGAATATATACCTGACATGATCTTTTGCATGAAATGGACAGCTACAAAAGCATCATATCAATTCTTAATTGGCTGGAATGAGCCTAATATCGATATATGTACACAGGTCTGAAGGTAAACAAATCTAGCGGAATTCAGAAAGGCTTTTTTAGCACATTCTTTATTAAAAAGAAGAGGAAAAAAAAGCGTAAGAATAAAGCAGTAATGCTGAAGGTCAAGCTAGTTAGACTTACATGACACTGCATTAAGGAACACGGGAATCATCAGTGAAGGAAGGGCAAAAGAAACAGACAACAGTTAACAGGGTTAGGAACTGGGATAGCGACATCCTCCAAAGGGTTTAAAAAGCTAAAGCACAAAGCATCTAAACTAAAAGATACAGGGTAGGTGTTAGATCAGAACATATGCAAATGCATAGTCAGAGAATCATGAAACCTGAGCATCCGAGCTATGTTTTTTCAACTCTAACATTTATATCACTACAACACTCAATGAAAATTCTAGACGTCATTTTTTTTTACCATAAAAATATTTAGTTATATAAATATATAACAAATAGGATACAAAGCATGCACTTTGCTCTTTTTCTGAGCTCATATTTGGGTTTACATCTCTTTGAAGTAGAAAATAAGTACCAAGTGCCCATTTCTCAATATAAAAAAGACATTTTGTCCTTTGCAGCCAACACTTTATAGTGGGTTCTATAAAGAACCTGTTATGCAGGCTTCCAGATTTTTGCAAAGCCAGTTGTTCACTGTTTTAAAAAAGATCTCATATTCCTCTATGATGAAGACTGTCATCAAATCACTACGTCTTTTAATTGGCAGGAAGTTGTGCAATTTCAAAGTGTCCAAACTTGTTCTCAAAGTGGCACTAACTTCAAAGTCCAACAAGGTAGCTAAGGGCCTTGTTAAGTTTTGAAGATCTCAGACAATACAGTTTATCTAGAAAACCTGTCTCAGCACTTCACTAGTCTCACAGTGAAGTATTGTTTTTTTCCCCCTTATGTCCTGCTGGAACATCCAGTACAGGAATGGGCGACTGCAGCCTCCTGGCCTTCACTGGGCACCTCTGGTGCTCTGTCTTCATTATCCTGGAGCAACTGCAGCACCTATAATCATATTCTAATGCGCTTCAACTCTAAAAGGAAGTGATGCAGCCAGCAAGGTTACTGCTTCATACATTATAAAGCTCAAGTTTATACATAAAAAATACCTGATATTCTTAAAGCACTTTGGTTTTGGGGTTATGTTTGTTTGTTTTTTTAAATACATTCACATTCTGATCTCTGTTGGAAGGGGAGCTAAAGCTTCATGTGTATGCTTGATACTCTTTTGGCTTTTTTAAAGCAGTTTCATCTGTGATTTCCTCAGTGCATAGGCTTGGGGTTCCATTTCATAAAAACCAAAGTATGTATCTGAAGCATGTCAACATGCTAAGCTTTTCAATGTCATAAGCCAGACAGAAAACCCTTAAATGTAAATAACTGGAAATCAAACTACAATGAAATAAACATTTTGTACACATACCTTTTTAAATATATAAAAAGCATACCTTTGTAGACATTTAAAGTTATAGTCCTAACAGCAATCCTGACCATGCTTTCTGGGTGGTTAAAAAATTTAATAGCTTCAGTGTACAAAGCAAAGTCATTAGTGTGCTGTAACAAGAGGAAAGAAAGTGTTCATGAATTAACCAAAACATGTACAGAATATGTTAGGATTCTGTATGAAGAATGCTTTCCATATATTACTCTGATATTTTTACCTTCTACTTAAGTAATCCAAACTATTTTTACAATGCAGTCAGCTGCATTTGTAGCTCTGCATTAAAATAAACTGCTTTAAGCGTAAGAGCTTGCCAGGATAACTGCACATATCCAGTGCTTTAATGCCCTCTTCTGGCAAGAAGAGGAATGGAGTGAGGGGAAAAAACCATTTCAACTTTGGCCTTAACTACTCCGGCTTTTTATACTTTGACCAAGCCTTTCAGAGACAAGTGGTGCAACAGAAAAGATCTTGTTTATAAAAGCACAAGAAAACATGGCATAAACAAGTTAAATTCTCAGGGAAGAAGACTTCATAACTACTGAAAGAGTCCAATGTAGCACTAACTTTCAGACTTTTTAAAATTATAGTTGTATGAGGACAAAGACCCTCTTTATCATGCTTTTGCAGAGATCCCCACGAATGAATTCTCCCTAATCGATATTACCATTATACAAATAAATGCAGGGCATGCTGAGACAAGAGACTAAACAGAATACGTGCCAAATTGCTATAAATTTCTAATTGAAGTCCTCTTATTGTTATACTGCAACCCTTTCTTCACTTACCTCATTGTAAAAGAAATGCACAGTGTGATTGTTGAGTTTAAGGGAAAGA
>NW_010183239.1:23819-33022 GCF_000695765.1 Mesitornis unicolor
AATGATATGTAATATGCCATAATCTCCTCATCAGAAAAGTCAAATTTGTGGACAATAATAGAGTTTACATAGTTATTAGAGAGCAGGTAGTCTGAAAAACATAAAAGAAGATAAATAACAACACAGGTTAACAAAAAGAAATAATCACTATGTTAACTAGCTGTATTTAAAGTATCAGGTACCAACAAACTACCTGATGCTTGAATATCCCAATTTTTAGCCAAACAACTCAAGTGATGGTTTCAAGTGGTAACAAAAGGAAATTGTTCCCTACAAAGGTCTTTTCTCCCAAGAAGAAGACAACTGAGAATATACTTCATCAATTTATGTAGGCTTTGCAGCTAATAAATAACACTGAAAACAACTCTCTCTTCCTCAAAGTGAATCTCTCAAGGGCTTGAATGTGACTTTCTCTTCATGACAGTTGTGGATACTTTAATCCTCTGTCCTCTTTATATGCTTCTAAAAACCTTGAAGTAAATGCAAGTGGCTGAACGCCAGCCCCAGTGATGTCAGAGCAGTTCCAGTACAAATCAGACAGCTCCACTGCATAATCTGCAGCAGCAAGGTGAACATTTCAGAGCACAACTAATTTCTGACTTGAAGAACTCCTTGAAATACGCAAAGTAAGTGTTTCAGTTGTATCAAACAACTGCTTTTGTACTACTGAAACTTTACATTAGAAGGTATTTTTGGAGTCAAATGACACTGTATTTTCAGTAGTGTTCAATGTATGTATTTCTTCTGGGAAGGGGCACTAAGATCAAGTTTCATTAAATGAAATAGATTTGAATTGTGTCTTGAGCACCTAATCCTAAACAGTTAAAAGTGTGCCCTTACACAGCGATGTTTCATGACTGATGTTCTCAAACAGGATGTTCAGGGTCTGCAGAAGCTGTACACACACGTAACGGCCAGACTTCTGACGCAAGATGTTCAAGAAGAAAACAAACATATTCTTCTCCAAGAAAAAGCTGAAATAAAACAGAGGTGTCATTAAGTCACTTGCTGTATCCAACAGGAACATCATTTTACTACTACGAAGGACAATTCCAGGCAAATTTAACAAACAGCATGTTTCACATTTATGAAGAATTACTCTGCAAATTTTTATCTGTATAACAGAAGAGTATCTTCAAAAACCTTAAATACTAACAAGTGCACTTAAACATTCAAACTGTGCAGAAAAGGGATGTCAAGAAATCAGGGCCTTTTAAATTTTACTTTCAGTATATTTATCAGGCAGGGGAGAGCCTCTAAACGAAGGTTACATTTTGGTCACTTGCCCTTTTTAACCTAACACACTTTTTGTTTCACGCTGCAGATCCCATTTTTGATCTACTTTGGTTTTATTCTCCTCCACCCCAGAGGCATTTCATGGTTTGTTGTACAATCCAAACAGAAGTGAACGCTTGCAGAGCTTAAACAAGAAATGCATGTGATTTAAACAGCATGAACTCTTTCCTACCAGGACATCACAAATACATAGCTATACATTAACTGCAGAAAAAACCTCCTCATTCCTAAAGTTCTCCCAAGCAGAGAAGACAGAGAGGAATGTGATGGAGTTGCAGTATAGATATGAATAATCAGAATAAGTTAATTTTCCTAGTCCACATCATAACCCAATCTTGTAAAAATAAAACCATGCACTCCCTAAATAAGTAATTAAAAGCATTAACACCTTAGCTTTACTTATCTCAATCACAAATTGCCTCCATAAAAGAGCAAGTGTCTTGGTGCAAGCAGCCAAGCAACGGGCATTAACACAGTCAGACTTGCAACTGTGAGAATTTGTTTTGGAGTTTCTTTTTCTCCGATGCTGTTTTATGATGATTAAAGTAAAATCTGAACAAAAACCTCACAGTATCACAGCTAGAATATCTATTACCTTACATAAATTGAATAAATTAAAGTCACATGATATTCATAGCTGTACTGAGTAAATCCCAAAATCGGTTAGATTTTGTATTTATATCAAAGTTTTGAGTGCCAGACAGAAGCAGTACATGAAAGGGTGTGTAGACTTACAACACATTTTTGTTAACAAAACCAAATTCTCTGTTTCTTCGTATGACAAGAATATGATGCTGCTTATGCGTGTACTACATTCATGAAATACAGTCTTGGAAGAATTAATCTTTTGAACTAGATCTCTGTGCAACTCTAATCATTCCTCAAAACCAGATCCAGAGTCAGAGTTGCTTAGGAGTACTTACTCAAAGACAGAGCCGTCATTCTGATCCCCCCATATGAGGATCTCTGTTATAGAACGGATGGTCTCCACCAGCAGGTTGCGGTTGTGATCTGTGACTGTTGTGTTTTTAGTTAAAACATGATACATGTACCTAAAAGAAAACAAAGAATTACAAGTAGCACGCTATCCTGCCACTTCCACACGCACCGTATTTGTCTTTAGCCACTTTAAGTTAACGTGGACACGGAGACACATACACTATGTCTAATCAGCACAATCCTAAAATCCTAAAATTTTGGTTTGATATCGATGCAGAAAGAAAAGTAATCGTTCAACAGAACCCGTGACAACAAATCCATGGCTAGCCAGGAAGTTATGGATGCTTATGCATATGTTAACATAGGACTAGGAACGATGTAACACTTGTCCCACGGGGCTTCTTATGGCAAAGCAGCACATTTCTTGGAAGTATGTTAAAGTCAAAGGAGAGATGAGCAAGGAAAAGAGAAATAAAAGCAGCAGACAAGAATGTAGCAGCTGATACGGAAAAGAGGCACGTGCAGATCTAACCGGAAAAGCTAGATCCCTTCTGCACAGACGCTGTACAGACACACATCGATGTGATGGTTAATAAACTGCACTGTCAATGGCTCCTCATTCATCTTGGCAAAGCTCAACCGTCAAGTCCGACCCTTCAAGCATAGAAAACTGATCAAAAGGTGGCAAATTCCAGCTTTATTGTCTCAGAGGGCAAAATCTGAAGGCTGTCTAGTGAAGTTGAAAAAAGTGTGGATTACAGCAGGTGACAGGAAGCCAAATAAAATACAAGCCTTTCAAATTTTAAGTTTCAGAATTTCACTGAGTCAAGGAACCACGTTTTGGTTTTTTTTCCCCCATCTTAATGTTACATCAAAGATTACCTCTTTTTGTCCTAAAACAAAAAAGGCAGGGGAGAATTCTAATAAAAGCACTGCTTTCCTCCCTCTGTTTTCTTTTTCTTTTACATAGTAATAAAGAAAAAAGACGGACGGAAGAAAGGTGCATAATCATGAAAGTGATTAAATAACAAATATAATCAGAGAAATTTCCTGTCATTTTAAAACTACAAGAGTTTAGGTAACTAAACACAGATCATAGATATTCAATATACAATACTGCAATCTATTGAAAACCAGGAGTAACAGCTGAGCACTCAGGATTATCTGGGCAATACACTCACACGTGTTTGGGAAGGAAGACAGATTTTTCTACATTGTCAACCTTCCCGTGAAAAGTGGAGTTAAACACACTTTTTTGGGAAAACATCCTGTGTGTCCTGACTCTGGGGCAGCCTGGCATTATTGTTTTGGATTTCATGGAAGTTTGTTCAGTGATTCAGTTTGAAATGTTAAGAATCTTATTAGTATGATGGAGGAGTTCACAAGTCCAAGACAACAATTTTTAAGCAATAGACCTAGAGATCTCAAGCAGCTATTGTGTAAAAGATTAAAATACCAATTTGGCCAAGCTACTGCAGGGTTCTAGGAAACACTGTGGCTTTCTAAAACAAAATGTTGGGGTCTCTGGTTTAAAGTAAGTTTCAGACTTGAACTCACATTTCAGAAAACAGGATTCCCATCAATTTTAGCTACACTGAAACCGAATCATTGCACACAGCAAACACGCAGCTGGAGATTAAAGTGTCATTTAACTGAACACATGTATTAGGCTGTTCCAACTGTCTATCAGACTTACGAAGACAAAACAAGGTATCACCTAGTTCCAGAACCTTTTTCATGCTTGAATTCAGTTGGAAAAAAACCAAAAAGTTCTATCATATCTGAAGTTTACTTAAAATTTGCAAAACTCAGTTTGGGGAACCACTAAGCTGTCACTCAGCTGGGCAGAGCTTCCTGGGACTCTGTCCTCATAAGCCACGCAGGAAGCAGAAGCTATTTCAGAGAAGTTTGTCATGATGTTATAGTAAAGTGCTGTATGCTTGCTGATCTTGATATTGCTTGATCATCAAATAACTGCACAAGGACACTGAGAGGTAAGCAACATTTAGAAGTCCACAGTTTTAACAAGTTTGATATACTGCATGCTTCCTTCCGTCCCCACCAAAACCAGCTGTGTGATAAAGCCCTCATCACATTCAGGTTAACCTCCCAGATAGCAGAGGACAGGAAGATAAAGGGAAGAGATGGCAAGAGGGAGAACAAGATGGGCTCTTCGTACTCCTTCTCTTGAGTAAAAAATTTTCTCTCCTTCTTCATGCTGTTTCCCCCTCCCCTCATAAATCAATGCTCATTTTCCAACTCCAGAACAGAAACTGCTCAGATTGAAACCATTCTAGGAAAAGTTGATTCATGGCTACAGCCATAACTGCCTGGTCACGTGCTGTACCGTAACAGGAGCCACTAAATAGCAAGTCAAAGAGCACCTGCAAATCCTCTTCCACTAATCTGAGGATCACGGCTCAAGATGCCTTCTATGGACACTGACAGGGCGACTGCTCGCAGTGAAGATGCAAGAGCTTAAGTCTGGCCAACTCTGAGAATTCCCAATGGTTTCTAAAAGAGTGCACGGCACACAAGCCCTACAAAATCCTTCCATTATGGCACTATACATATTATTGGGAAAGTGAATCAAAAGACAGAGCAAGAAATAAGTCACTGCTTGGAGCAGGCATCCATTAATGGAACAGTGAACAGCCGAAGACAGAAGGCAGAAATCAGGACAGTTCATCACACAGCAATCTGTATATTAAGTATTTTTCCTGAGAGAGTTGATTTAAAGGCAGTAATTAATACTACACTACTTCACATATTTTAGCCTGTTTATTTGCAGTCATATAAATTATCACATCTATGAACATGTATTTCTCATTAATAAGTTACATTATGCAAAACTGGGAATGAAGTTTACTCCAATAGCAGAACTCTGGGAGTGGGAAGCAATGGGAAGAACGACGTGCTATTATCTCACCTCAGGAGTCTGTGGAACATAGAGCATTACAGATGCAAAAGTCAAGAAATATTCAATAGGCAAGAGTACATTAACTCCTAATTAATTTACTTAATATCAACATGACAGCAACACATATGTTTGCTAACACATTGATGCGTTAGAGGAAACCCAGGCTCCACTTTCAAGCTATTCCTTTATTCATTAACTTGAAAATGAATGAGACAGCACGCACAAACTTGTTTTTCTTACCAGACATGCAACATATTGTATCATGAGAATATAAGTTATCACACAAACCCACTATTTTTATATTTACATAAATCCTTAAAGCCTATCTTTGAATGCTAATTACAAAGGGGTCAAGATTGGGTTCCAAAACACTAAACCCTCAAGATGAAGATTTTTGTCATCTCTGTCTCTGTATATCTGAGGACTGGGTTTAAGCAAACAAGCAAAAACCTAACAAAAACCCACCATGCATGGTGTGCCAAAGCACCTGATACCACCAAAATCAGCCGGAGATTTTGCCAGCAACTTAACAAGACAAACAGAATTCTGAACATTTTTCTGGTAAGAAACCATGCCCAAAGGGATAACACAATAAGTCCTGAATATAGAGAGTGTGTATTAATAACTTTTCTACTTATTATTTACAAAAATATAATAAAACAGATAAGAGCTTAGGAAGTTAAGCACTCAGATTTAAGACCCCAGACAACCGTAACGTGCTTGCTTCATCACGCTGCCTGTAACTATGTAATTACCTATTACTTTCAGAGGAAACCTGATGTATAGCATGGACAGGACTTCAGGAAATGAATCAGCTGTGAAACAAGTCTTTAACCACACGTGTTTACAGACACTGCGTCTGACCGAGCCACGAGAAATGTTTAGCACCAACTCCAATGGTATAAAACCTTTTATGCAATTAAAATACCAAGCACAGAAGCAATAATGGGAAGCATACCTGAAGGTAGCAACAGGTCTATGTAAAATACCTTTTAGAGACTAGAAGAGTAGGGGGAAAAAATTGCAGCTAGGAACAAAGACACTAAGCTTAAGTTCCAAAGCCTTTTACTTTAGCAGGAACACCCAAAGAGATTATCGGATTTCTTCAGAAATGGTTGAGTTAAAGATATCACCACTTAAATCCTGTGATAAATGACATAAATGCTCTCCATCCATTTCAATGCAAAGTCAGTTTGTAGACATATGAGGAAAAAAGATAAGAGTTCTGCTCTCAAGTAGATCTGACCATGCATCTGCTAAGGTTAGACGATCCTTAGCTGGGCAACATGAAAATCTTTTTGGTCCTTTAACTGTAGGCCACAGCTCCTAAGGCAAGGAGCAGCAGCACCGTGGCTATCACAGTCAGCAGCTGGACGGAACAGAGAGAAACTCAGACCCAGAAACGCCTGGCTCACACGTGAAGGGGCACAGGAGAAAGAAGAACACACAGCTTGTGAGAAAGCACTGACTTCAAGTTTGGGTCGTAAGAGACTGTTGCCCTAAACTGCCTTGATGTATTTGCTCTTAGAACTGGAAGCCTACAACAAACAGAGCCAAGGACTATATGGAGAGAGGGGAAAAAGGTCTTGTTTTCAAACCACTGGATGCCAACTTGAAGAAGTGGATTCTGGCCTTGTTTCAGACAGTCTCACGTAGAGATAAAGAAGTAATTTAAGACCATTTTCACAAGCAATCACCAACATTGCTCCTGTTTCCAGAATATTTCTGCTTTCTCCATTTATTAAGCTATTGACATGCCCTCAATTACCAACCAAAGGGCACAAAAATGTCAAGTTCTCTGAAAAATAATAGTCAGAAGCACTTGAACAGTGCATAGTACTGTTTCAGAGCCTCTCTAGATCACAATTTGGCAAGGCATTAGAAAACTGGATTAAATTAGAACTGTTTTCACTAGACCAAGAGATTGTATCAAAACACGTAATATAAACAGCCTCACAATTTCTCTTTTGCCAATCCATTCTCCAGCATGTTTGCAGAAAGACGGAACAGTAACATTTCAAAAGCAAGCCTCAAACAAAATGCATTAAAGCTGATGCAAAAGGAAGTTCCAGATCCAACTTTTCCTGACAAAAAGCAGTAACTCAGTGTTACTGAACAGGTGTATTGTTTACAGTTTAGACTAAACTCTACTTTATGCATGTTAAAGCATAAGAATACTCCCATAAGGATAGCCCTGGCTAATTTCACTCTTATAAAATAGCATTAAATAACTTTTATAGGCCAAGCTAACCTGTAACAGCAAGGTTGGTGCATTCCACTCAACTCATTCCCAAGGAACATGGCATGGGAGTTTGATTGAGCTCCAAAGGTGAGAATGCAGCCACCTCATAAGATGCTGAGTTTATCAACACTGACTTTCTTTCATGGCCCCAAAACAAAGGTCCTTTGCCCTTTTTCCTTCTGTTGCTTTACCCACTTCAACTACCCTACAAAAGCCCTATATTTCATTTTACCATTAGGTAGCTGCCTAGCTAAACATTTAAAGTATCTGTAGACTAACCAGATCAAAGGTCTTGGCTGTCCTTTTCATATTACCTTTTTTTGTTTCATAACTAAAGCAAGCACATGCAAGAAAGCAAAGAAACGAAAATTAGCATTTTAGTCGAGAATATACATCAATTCTCAGAGAAGAAGGCAAGCACAAGCCACAACACTTACAGCCTGATTCCTTTTTGCTACAAACTTAACAGCATATCACTTTTTCTATCCCCTATGGCCCCAAGAGAACATACAATCATAGTTCTCTTGCCTGGAATAGTCTAACTTCCTTAAATCTCCCTCTCATCAGCCTCTTTTCTCTAAACTTAAACTCAGTTTCTTAAAATTTCATCATGCATCAGCACCCCTGATCTATCTTCAAGTGCAATATCAAAAGCAGATATATCTAAAACTCCACTAGCGATGAGTAGTACCCAGTGATTGCCTCTTGTATGTTAAATAGCACCTTCCTGGGTTGATATCTGAACATGACTTTTCCCTTTTCCTGCAATGTCAGACCATGTTGACTTACCAGTCTGACCTACCATGCTTTCAAAATTACTTCCTACAGCATCTCATCAAATTTTATTAATGGACTTGACTTCTCTGTCTGGTAAAAAGTCACGCAATTCAAATAGCCTTGCTGGTTTTGAAGATTTTTCCAGTTTAGAGACAAAGACTGGAATCCATAAATCATCTTGATAAAGCACTTGCAAGATCCAAATATCGTATTAGTGCATCCTCCTCATTATTGTTAGACTGGTCACATCCTCCTTGTAATGTGAATAATCATCGAAAACTATCAGCTACTTATTTCTCAATGAGCCATGTATTCACAGCAATTTCATTTAGAAAATGCTTCCCTTCTTAGTGACCTCTTTTTCTCGTTCAGTAGAAACAGAAGCTATAACAGTGGGCCTCATTTTTCTTGCAATAGCAGAACCTTTAAAATGGAACAGAGAATTTAACATTGCTTTATCCCTTGTCATCCTTCCAACTCCCCAGTGGCAGAGCTAGAAAACACTATCCCACCTCCTGCAGTAGGCAGTAATGCAAGGATATCAGGCTCCGGAGACAAACATTACAACTCTCAAGCTCAATGGCTTTACTTTTCTGCCAGCTACTGAGCACTCTAGCCAGGGTACATCCCCTGGACCTGCAGAACCTCCACCCGGACTACCACGAACCACGGCTGACCACCGAGATCCCTGCACACCCCTCAAAAGGTCGGTACTGCTCACAGACCAGGACCAGGCTCCTCGCTCCCTGAGTCACTACCAGGAAAGTTCTCCCTCAGGAGGGAGGCGGTATTTCTTGCATTCATCACCTCGGACACTCCGGTGAACGACTCTAGGACATTATTCAAAATCGACCCAACCCGTATCGCAGCCGTGATGACATCACGAAACTGCGTCTGCCCTGAGAACATTTTGGGACGAAGAGGCAGAGGCGGGACTGGTCTCCGTGAGAAAGACCCCATCCCACACGGCACAGGATCCTGCCGCCCGTCAACTGCCCCGGGAGCTCTCCCAGGAGAGCCGCGCCGAAC
>NW_010183240.1:0-18221 GCF_000695765.1 Mesitornis unicolor
AGCCCTGGCAGTCGCCCGCAGGTGAGTGCGTGTCACGGGGCGTGGGGAGAGGAGGGAGCGCGGTCCGGTGGAGAAGAATGTGCTCGGTCCTATTTGGCAACCAGAGGTTGCTTTACCGGCTTTTTTGTTTTTTCCCCTAAAAGGAGTAATACAGACTTTTAACAATTGCTACTGTCCAGTCCAGTCATCACTGCAATAATGTTTTATATGTTGCTTTCCCTTTCTCTTAGGCTTTCTTCTTATTAATAGCTAAAGGACAGTGCAGGTGTTGCGGTTGTTTGGTTTTTTTACGATTTTTATTTTATAAACTTATCAAAATGCTTGGTACCTTTTCACAGTCACTGTCGATTTGAGACCCTCTGCTAAATCCCTTTTTATCTCTTATTATTTCTACACACGTAAATCTCCTTCTGCTTTTATGGGATTTTTATTAACCAGTCTGAGTGTTGATGGACAAACTTTGTAATTATATCGTCTCACAGCAGGCCTGTCTGACCCAAGGGTATAGCTGTCTGTTGAGCTTTAATTTCAGATACCCTGATACTTTCTTTTTGAAATCACTGATTTCTTCTTTATGCCTTAAAAGGGAGATTCTTGACAAAAGCTGTGTAGTATATGCTACAGCTTATATTGTTCATGTATTTTACTAGGTTGTTTTTTTTGCAAGAAGAAATGTATGAATTTTGGGGACTGAGTCTAAAGCCAAAAAAGATACCAGTACCCATGGATTAATCTGTTTTGAGATTGAGGTCCTGGCTGTTCTTCCCTGGCATTTAAATTTAATACTTTACCAGGTCAGCTTGAAAAAACAAGGTGCTGTAGCCAAGAGCATACTTCTCCAAAGCATTAGCTTTTAGCACTGAATAAAGGTTAAGAAGAGCTCTGCTTAGTTGGATCACTTCTCCTTTATTTTTAGATTCTATCGAGGTAGCTTCCTCAATGTCTCGTTTCCCTGGAGTACTGTCGTTGTCCTAAAACACTCATTGCCTTTCTTTTTTCTTTTTTCCCAAAGCCAGATTAACTGTTTTGCTGATATTAATAACTGTGAAAGTAGAGCACCTCTTTGTATGTTGGTGGGTGCTTTAGGTAGAGTGGTAGATGATAAATGACCATATACTTCTTTGTACCTACGTTGTGGTAGTATTTTTGGGACCCACGTCTGTATCTTTGTGTGACTGGAAAGAATTTTTACTTCCAAAATCATAGAACCATACAAGGAAAAAAAAAACCAACCCACAGATGTAATTTGACTGTTAACAGTGTCATCGAAAATGATATTGGGAACATTCTTGGGAAACGTTGTGAAGAGAGGTTGAACTTGATATAAGAAACAAATACTGCATTTCCTCTTCTTATTCCTTAGGATCTTTCTTGAGTTCAAAGAATCTTGAATTTAGCCCTGGAGAAGCAAACTTTCTCCTCCTGAAATGAGAGTCCACTTGTCTAGGGCTGTACATTAGATGTGTGCTACACGCCTGCCAAAATCAAGATGTACGGTCGTGAGTTATGCTGCTCGCAGTGTTCAATAGGATGTACTTCTCAGTGGGTCCTATTCTCTTTCTCTGTGTTCCCTTTTTGGTCTTTGTGTTTGTAAATAACAATAACTTGGCAAGTTCCAGGTGTTGAAGTGAGTGTCTGGCGACACAGACTGGGTGTGTTACCTGTTAAGTCCCTGGATATGCTCATAAGAATCTTGACAAAAAGGTAGCTCATAGTTTTGTTTATCCTTCTGCACCCCCCTTACTTAGTGCAGGTAAGATGCCTTCCCTTTGCCTCAAGTTATCATCAGAACTTAGCGTTCACTCTTTAACCTTGCTGCAGTAAAGCCAACTTGCAGGCATTGCTGCCTGTGTGAGAGGTGAGACTGGAACTGCTTCCCAGCCAGGGCTCAGCGCACAGCGGGACCTCTTCAGGTCTCTGGTGATGAAGTTTCCCATCTCCAGAGGAGGGCTGAGAGGGCAGACCCAGGCACTGGGGCTCTTCTGTGCCTGCCTCAGTGTCTTAAGGCAGTTTGCTCTGTTACTGTAACATTAACTGCTGAACTTAATTAATTAGTTACGAATCATCATGACGTTGTATTTGTTTCTTTTCAGTTACCCACGGATGCATAGTCTCCACAATCAAATTGTTTCTTCCAGATGGAATGGAAGCTCGATTGCGATCAGAGTAAGAATAAATGTCTCTTTGTGTGTAGCAGAATTAAACTACTATATAATGAGGATTTGACAGCTATTATGTTTCAGATCAGCATTGGAACAGTTTCTTTTCCTGTGATTGTGCAAAGAAAATAACTGAGAGCATGGTTCTTTTGCAGGTGTTATGAAAAAGCAATCTCATTTTCTTCTCGCTTTTAGAATTAAGACACCTATGAAAGAATAAAGAAGTTGTATAAAAGAATTAGAAAGTTCTTACCAGTTTGGGCTTTTCTGGCTGGCTGTGGTTCAGTGTACTGGGATGGGTGTTATAGACAGAAGAGTATAGGAAAAAAGAAAGCAAATGAGCATTTTCCTGTTTTATTTGGGGTTATTATTTTTGCTCCTTTAAATGCACGTAGACTTTACTAAAATGAGGTTAAAAATGTCTGTGTGTGTACACATAACACTGTTTATGTTCTTCAGATAAGTAATACAGTAAAGTGTCCTTGTGGTGCGGTTATTTGGTGTCACAATGAAGGAAAGCTTTGCCTGGCATGGGGGGAAAAAGCATAAAGTGTATTGGATGGAATAATGTTTGGAGACTCAGATGAATATTGAGAGGGCTCTCTCTGTATATGTGCACATTTTGGAGAAAATTTCAGAGAGTAGAAAAAAAACCAAAAAATGTGAACATTTTGTTTTTCAGTAACAAAGTGCCAGTTACAAATGATACAATTTTAATATAACAGCAGTTTTGGTTTTATTATTTCTTTAAATATTCTTTTTTCATTAATATCCAGAAATATTTGCATGAAACTTTAGTGTGCCTTTGGTTCTGAGAAGATAAGTCAAATTATTATGGGGATTTTTCCGTGTAATTGCATGCCCCGATAAGAAGCAGTAGAAACGTACGGTGGTAGAGGGTTTTTAGTCCTGATGACAATGTGCAAGTATAACATTTGCTCTGGTGAAAGTGCACAAAATGCTGTAAGTTACTCAGTTTAATTTGTAAACAAGAGCAGTACAGCCCCTGTCATTTCAGATCTATTGTTTTGTGCGTGTAAATGGGTTTAAATCTTAAATCAGTTTTATTTCAGGAGTTACAGAAGATTTGATTTTTTTAAAAAGTTATTGGAGCTTTTAGAATAGACCTTGGGTTTACAACTTGAACATAGTTGTGCAACTTTGAAAACAGTGCGTGTAGATTGGTTTAAATCTTAAATCAGTTTTACTTCAGGAGTTACAGAAGATTTGATTTTTTTTTTAAAGTTATTGGAGCTTTTAGAATAGACCTTGGGTTTACAACTTGAACATAGTTGTGCAACTTTGAAAACATCGCTTAGCACAGTATTAATTGGTTTTGCACGTTTGTATATGAACTCTTCATTGTTATCTGAAGAATGAACTTAAAAATACAAAGCATCTTGATTAAATGCTCAGTACTGGGGATCTTGTGAGTTTTTGAACTGCTGTTCTGCCCTTTGTGTTCACTTTTTAATTTCTTTCTTTTAGTGTCATCCATGCTCCATTGCCAAGTCCTGTTGACAAGGTAATTCAGTAGTTTGCTGGTTTCTGACTTGTTATAAAGATGAAGAAATGGTGAAGTCCAGTTACATTTAGAGGTGTTTTCCACTGCCTGTTTTTACCCGATCTAATATTTTGAGTGACATTTAAGGTAATGCAGTATCTCAGTGTATATTTTAAGGTAGCTCAACTTACAGTATGGCATCTGAAACATAGCTTTGAAAAAACCCCATGAATTTTAAGATGGTTAAATTTCCAGGTACAAACTGACTGACTAGCAGGTCTTGGGTGTTGCATGATTTCATGCTTGGTCTGTTCTGTGGGACCCAAGAGTAGCTCATGATCTGGTGTTTCAATGAGGACTGTTGTCCTTGTATCTTGTTCTTTATGGAGGAGAAGCTGCACTGCATAGGCTGGAAAGTGCTCTGGCATGCTCCACAGGAAAACTGAGAACAAACCTCTGTGCTCCTCTTGTGCAGACAGAGCCACAGTCACTCATGGTAGAGTCATGGAGTCAGTAATGTTGAGTGTTGTTTTTAAATTCGGTTTTGATACCCTGGGAGACTTGTAGAGCAGCTGTCAGTAGATGTGCTCTGGAGACAAGTGATTAGGAATTGATGATCTTCGTAGCATCTAAAAAGAAGGATTAGCTTAAATAGGTCTGAATCAGTATTTTAAACGTGAAGAACAAAATTTTGAAAAACTAAGGAAACTTACTTGGTTTTGCTTTTACTTTAATTGCATGTGAGTAGAAATCAAGTAAGATGATGGTGCTAATATGCAGCAAGAACAGCTGTGATTAGAAATATTATAGGTATTCCTCAAATCTGAAACAAATACTTATAAAAGGCAATGATGAAGATGACTGCTGGTAAGTCAACAGAAAATGTGTGATGAAATGTGTGTGTGCAGGACAGTGACATTCAATTGGAATATGAGAGACTTTCTCTTCAGTTCTGGAAATCCCTTCTTTCTGTTTGTCCTTGGGTTAAATGGCTTCACCTTGCCTTTGTGAACCTTATGGGGTTTTTTTGTCATTTTAATCTCACCTGAAACAAAAACCTTGAACTCTTTGGTGCACTGGTGGTTCAAGAACTTGTGAAGACATTACCCAGTGGGGTCTCAGTTCAGGGTTGGAAAGTTCTGCGATTTAAAAGAAAAAAAAAAGTAGCAGAACAATAAAGAATTGAAAATGCCAGTTGTGAGATAATCTTGAGTTTACCTCTGTGACTAGATTCAAGTGATGAATTTTGCATTACTTGAATTTAAAGAAAAATCCAAACCCATTTTGATTCTCAATCTCCTTTGTTTTTCAGGTTGCTGCTAACAGTCCCAGTATGTATTCTCAGGAATTGTTTCAGCTTTCACAGTATCTACAGGTAACTTTTTTTCTGAAAGCATCGATTTGGCTAAATATTTAATCATTATTCAAAACTAACATCTTATGCTCTGCATATCTTTGTTTGACTTGCATTTTGTAAACCAGAACATGATAAGCATTTAACCACCTTTTCTGTAGTGACATAGCGTATAACATTACTGCCCAGAGAGATGGTAGATGCCTCATTGCTGGAAACATTGAGGTCAGGTTGAACGGGCCTCTGAGCAGCCTGATCTAGTAGAAGATGATTCTGCTTATTGCAGGGGGATTGGACTGGATGGCCTTTAAAGATCCCTTTCAACCCAAACTATTCTATGATTCAGTGTTGTAGTTGAACACAGTGTAGCTCTAGGTGAACTTTTGCAGCTTTGCACGAGCAGTGTGAATTACAACTTTTATGAAAGTAACATGAAAGCGCCCTGAACACTCTATACCTTCTTGTCCTGGCTTTTCTCCTGTCCTGCCTCATTGTCCCCGGTTTTGTTTTGTTCCCAATGTTTTTGGCATCATCCACTGCTATGGATGTACTGTGAACACCTATAAGAATTTTGGTAGAGCCAAAGAATAGCAATACAAGTGGTCATTTAATGTGTCAAAAATTAATTTGTTTCTATGATTATAATTTCTTAGTGTGAATATTTCTATCCCTGTATTTATTGGAAAGTATGAAGGTGGGACAGTGCTGACAGCTCTTCTTCCTCATTGGCATCACTGACCTTTCTGTGCCAGCTCCTGTGTCAGTTTTAATAGGTGTGTTTTCTCCTAAGATGTCATGTCACGAAAGGGTTAGACTGCAAAATGTCAACACATTAACGTGTGGCCTAATGTATGTATAAATAAATTCTTTAGAAAGGATCATAAAATCAGGTTTCTGAAAAAGATGTGAAAACATTCTTACTGGTAACTTCTGTGTAGCTTTAACTTATGTATAGTTCTACTGTTTGCCTGTTTTTCTTCAGTAATGGCAGTTTTTGGTTGCTCACATCAACGATGAGGCTTTGGAGACTGACACTAACATGATATGTATTTGCTGACATAGCAGGAAGCAGCTTAGGCAGATGCTCTTTCTTGAGAGGCCAAACATGTACTCACTCACCAATCTGCTCACTCTCTGTATCCTGCAATTGTTCATAAAGATGCTCTTCTATCTTACTGTTGTAAAACAAAAGTCAAACAAAAATAGTTCTTGCTTGGCTTTTTTTTTTGTGACCTGGTATGAGCATGAACAGCTCATTACGTGGGAGCTGCCAAGCTGCCTTTTGGTGTTTACAATTTTGTTACTCTGATTATTGACAAAAGGCAGTGTCTTATTCTATTCAAGAGAATAACTTGTTATTATGTGTAGTCAGCATGTGCAACATATGCATGTAAAATTAACTTTTTTTTAGGAATCGAAGGTTATAGGATAACATTTTCTAATTAAAATATGCAAAAAGTGTATGAATGGATAAAATGAGATGAGCTTACTGTAGTTTTGAATATGTGACAGTGTTTGCTACCTACACTTCCACTTTTTTGTGTATTTTGATGTCTTTGTGTTGCTTCTGTTTTTCCGAGTTGTCCTAGCTGAACTGAGTGGTGCTCTTCTCTCTCCATAGGAAGCCTTACATCGGGAACAAATGTTGGAACAGAAGCTGGCAACCCTTCAGCGACTACTTGCTGTCACGCAAGAGGCTTCAGATACTAGTTGGCAGGTATCTGCAGGCATCCTTTTCCTTTATGGACTGAAATATGCAGTAGCATATAAACTTTAGCTATTAATTTACAAACAATGGGGGGAAAAGGTAGAAAGAATAAAAAGCTTACGGCAGTTCTCTTAAACTGTGCAGAAGATAATGTTTAATAAATTTAGTGATTATGTACCAGTTTGAAATAACTATTAGTAGTAAATACTCCAACAAAATTAGTCTTTAAAGCAGAACTCTACTGGAGCTACATAAAGCACTTTAATGCTAAGGTAATACTTCTTTTCTGCCAGGCTTTAATAGATGAAGACAGGCTGCTATCGAGACTGGAGGTTATGGGAAATCAATTACAGGCATGTTCAAAGGTGAGTAGTTCACTTAAAGTTGGACACTAGGAGTGCTGAAAGATCGCTCCTTTGAAGTGTTTTGAAATCAGCTAGTTATCGGAAAGCAGTTGGGACATAAACTTTCTGAAAGGAACCTGTGCAAATTTGATAATTGAATAGTGTAAAAACTGTAGCTTGGGTCTGTATTTAATGGAATCATTTTACATCTGGATAAATGGCTGTTCTGCAGCGTTTTTTAGCACAAACTGATTTCTTTTGTATATGCATATGAACACATATGTACTGAAATGCAGAAAAAGGAATTTCTGTCGTCGGTGAGAAACAGCCATTCTGTCCTGTTTCCTGTGGATGTTTCTCTCCAAATAGGGATTTGAAAAAAGGCAGCATCAATGAACTGTCTGATATTCAGAGACAAAGGAACAAGTATGTCCTGCTTTGATTGTTGTCTAGGCCACCTATGCCTGCCTTAATTTTTTTTATTATTATTTTATTTTAGTTCCTCTCAACTACCTACATCATAAGAACTTTTTTTGCACGTCCTGTTTGAGCTCTTTCAGATAGGACCTTGTAGGTTTCTGGTTCGTGACATTGTAGTCTCATAGGCTTTACATTGTTTTAGCTGAGTGCAAAAAAACCCCATAGTTTCCAGATAATCAAAGCTGCTGATTGCATGTGTGCTGCCATACATACACTTCAAGAATAACTGGTTTACACGTAGTCATGTCAAGAATCTTTTTGATCGCTGATTTGTCCATAACACTTTCCCATCTACCAGAAATTGCTCAGACATTTCGGAATAGAACAGGTCTTAAAACAATCTAATATTTTTAATGAGCAAAATACTAATTTATATTCTGTCTTTGTATCTGAATTATCTTATATGTACAGAATCAAACCGAAGACAGTATACGAAAAGAGCTGATAGCATTACAAGAAGACAAACACAACTATGAGACAACAGCCAAAGAGTCCCTGAGGCGGGTCCTTCAGGAGAAAATTGAAGTGGTCAGAAAACTGTCCGAAGTGGAGGTATTGAATTTTCATGCCTAGTCTTCTGGAGGTGCTGTAATACTTATAACTGCTGCTAAGTAGTAGTGTTCATTTCTCCTATTGGACAACACTTAGATTGTTAAACAGAAAAACTCTTCTTTCAAATCCTTTTTCTGCCAGTTTCCAAAATTCCTGAAGGTGTCTTACAGAATTTAGTATGTGTGGGAAATAAGTGAGGTGAAAACAACACCCATACATTAGAAAAAATGCTGTGAGACCTTGTTTAAACTGTAAAATTTACAGAAATGTAGGCTTAACCACTTGTACAAATTACAGTTAAGGATGAGCTGTGAAGATTACAGAGTTGGACAGTTTCACAGAGTTACAGAGTATTAAGAGTTGGAAGGGACCTTGAAAGCTCATCCAGTCCAACCCCTGCCAGAGCAGGATCACCCAGACCAGGTCACACAGGAACACGGCCAGGCGGGTTTTGAATGTCTGCAGAGAAGGAGACTCCACAACCTCTCTGGGCAGCCTGTTCAGTGCTCTGTCACCCTTACAGTGAGAAAGTTTTTCCTCGTATTCAGATTGAACCTCCTATGCTCCAGCTTGCTCCCATTGCCCCTTGTCCTGTCATTGGACATCACTGAGAAGAGCCTGGCTCCTTCCTCCTGACACTCGGCCTTTACAAATTTATAAACATGAATGAGGTCTCCCCTCAGTCTCCTCTGCTCCAAGCTTCTCCAAAAAGCCCCAGCTCCCTCAGCCGCTCCTCATCAGGGAGATGCTCCACTCCCTCCATCATCTTTGTGGCTCTGCACTGGACTCTTTCAAGCAGTTCCTGTCCTTCTTGACCTGAGGGGCCCAGAACTGAACACAATATTGCAGATGTAGAGGGGAAGGAGAACCTCTTTGACCTACAACCACACCTCTTGTGATACACCCCAGGATGCCATTGGCCTTCTTGGCTGTGAGGGCACATTGCTGGCTCATGGTCATCCTGCTGTCCACCAACACCCCCAGGTCATTTTCTGCCTGGCAGCCCCAGCCACTCGTCCCCAAGCCTGTAGCGCTGCATGGGGTCATTGTGACCCAAGTGCAGGACCCGGCACTTGGCCTTGTTGAAGCTCATCCAGTTGGCCTCAGCCCATGGATTCAGCCTGTCCAGGTCCCTCTGCAGAGCCTTCCTACCCTCAGGCAGATCAACACTCCCTCCCAACTCAGTGTCATCTGCAAACTTGCTGAGGGAGCACTCAATCCCCTCATCCAGATCATTGATCAAGATGTTAAACAGGAGTGGCCCCAAAACTGAGCCCTGGGGAACACCACTTGTGACTGGGCACAACTGGATTTAGCTCCATTCACCAATGGAGCTTCTTATTCTTCAAATAAGATTTCTGCACCTATTTTATTTCTCTTTACTATCTTTTGCTTTATGTTTTCTTTTCATTATCGTTATTTGCCATGTTCCCTTAGATGAAGATGTATCGTAAGGCTTAAAATTAAGTGCTGAAGGTGTCTGACCTCTTCATGCTTTTTGGAGAATGTGATGGTTATAAGTGCTGTAATAAATAACCTTATGAGATTTCAGTTAAATACACCTTCTCATGTTGTAATAGTTCTTGACGGGTTCGTTACGGTTGGAGTTTTGTGTTTACTTCTAGCTTTCTTCTTTCCAGTCGTGTACTAAGAGAAGAATCTTCTGACTTACTATACTTTTTGCTTTGACTCTTGGGGCAGAAATATGAATTTAACTTTAGTAAGAGATTTGCTTGAGTGCTTCCTGCCACATAATTTTCTTTCCACACAGAATAATTATTGCCTCCTGGTTGAAAGTTGTCCTTTAATGACTGTTATATAGTGTAGTTTTGAATGCACTTTGGCATTTTTGTTTCAAGGTGTTTGGGTCTGTATCAGTGGTGAAGAGCTAAGTCAGAGCTTGTTACCAAAATAGACCAAAAAACAAAAACAGCAACAACAAAAAACTTGTATGAATCAAGAAGCAAATCTTTAGCTATCAGGGGATCAGGAAGAAGCTCTATACACCATTAGTTGTGCTGCCATCATCACCTGATGGAAACTTCTGGAGCATTCCTTGCCTTTCAAGTACACTCAAGAGCCAGCTGCCTCTTGAGTAAGGGGATCCTAGTTTAGGTGCATTTTTACATTATGAAGCTCAGAGAAAGGTTTAGAACACTTCCTTGGACTTGTTTGGTGCTTATAATGTATTGAATCTTCGTTTGCTGGGTGAAAGACATGATAAAATCTATTGTTTACCTTGAATTACAAAATATTATAAGACTTTCATATTTTATCATAGAAGATATTTAGGGGAGGTGGATCACATGTTTCAGTTCTTTATTCCTATAAATCCCAATTGTGTAACTTACTGTGGGTGTTCTGGTTTGTGGTTTTTACACATGTATGAAGTTAACATCTTTTCACATAATCTATTTAAGTAGAACATTACAAAGGTTTGTATAGGTAGCATTTTTGCCAGGACTTGATCTGTTTGCGTAGCCTTAATGATTAAGAACAAAGCCGTTAAATATGGTTAATTACATACCCTGTCTGGGAAAAATAGATCAACTTCAATGTTTGGTACATTATTGATCTATATTGGTTTTCATTGTTTATTGCATAATAATTCTGTCTTACAGCGGAGCTTAAGTAATACAGAAGATGAATGTACTCACCTGAAAGAAATGAATGAGCGGACTCAGGAAGAATTAAGAGAATTAGCTAATAAGTACAATGGAGCTGTAAATGAGATTAAAGATCTTTCTGACAAACTAAAGGTAATCACAGAACTTTATCTGACTTACGGTGATACTATAATGCATGGAACAAATAAATAGAATTTAATTTCTAATATAGCTACCAAAGGTTAAGAAACTCTTTAAACAACAGGTGAATGAAAAGAAATATGCACATCATCTTTTACTTGTTCTGTTGGTCTACATTTAGTGTACTTGAAAGTGTCATCAGTTAAAATGCTAAAAAGATTCCCTTTTCATTCTCTTTGAAAGTTACCTTATTTTGGAGCTGCAATGTATTTAATATAAAGTTTCATATCCTACATAATTTTATATTCAGCTGCTTTTATACAGAGAAATAACTTTCAACATCTTACAGCAAATGGGAATGAAAACTAGAATTAGCAATAAATCTGCATTTCATGTTGCCTCGTTGTACAATTACAAACATAACTAGCCTACCACATAGTAGTAATACGGCTCAGATTCCAGGGGAAAGGAGCGTGCTATCAGGTTTGTTATTAGACTAGATGTCTAAGTATATTAATATTTAAAGGTCCTTTTTGCTGGAGAACAAAATAATCATAGTATGATAAGGCCTGTTCCCAAACAGTCTCCCGTCTAGATAAGTAGATGTGGAGGAGGACGGTAGTAGTGGTCTCTTTGTAGACCTGAGAGTGTCTTGGATAAATACTTGAATTTAAACTTAGGTTCTTTGAGTCCTAGTTCAGCACCTCAGACAGAAGAGTTTTCTTTCCAAGGCCAGTGGTTTCCCAATTCTGAGTTAATCACTGATGGTGATGATGAAGGATCTAAATTGAATCTTATTACCTAGCTTTGAGGGAGGGGAGTCTTTGAAGCTTACTATTATGAAATTCAGCAAGGAAAGAGATGTGACTTCCAACCAGGTTGTTCTGTACAATGTACGTTCAGTTCAGAAGGACTCGGGTTTCGATTGATTTGAGTTGCTGGGAGACTTTGGGTTTTTCTTGGTTCTTGGGCCCTGATACTGTTCCTTTGAAACTTAAGTTCTTCAGACAAAAAGTTAGTTAAGATTCTTTCTCTCTGTTACTGCCTTGAAGTAAAATTCATAGAAAAGTAACAGTAGAAAAATTTTGCCATTTTTAGTACATTTTTTTAATCTGACTAGCAAAGCAAGCCACTTAAGTACAACAATCAAGAAAATCTGTTACTTTACATGTTAATTTTTATTTGTTTGGGGATTTTTAAAATCTTTTTTGAGCAGGTAGCAGAAGGAAGACAAGAAGAAATACAGCAGAAAGGACTGGTTGAGAAAAAAGAATTGCAGCATAAAATAGATGAAATGGAAGAGAGAGAGCAAGAGCTTCAGGCAAAAATAGAAGCTTTGCAGGCTGATAATGACTTCACCAATGAGCGGCTAACTGCTTTACAAGGTTAGTCACTAGTGGGGAAGGAACTTTGGTTATTTGTTTTTCTTTTAATCTGTGAAATATCTTTTTCTTGGACTTCTGTTTACAGTACGGTTAGAGCATCTTCAAGAGAAAACTCTTAAAGAACACAACAGCTTAGGTAGGTGCCATCAGTTTCTTGTTTCAAGCTGGTGTCCAGATTTTCTGTTCAAGTACTTTCATTCTACTGATCTTGTAGTCGAGGTGTCTGGCAAAAGAGCAGTGTTTTCCAGTTATCCCAGTAGTGCTTTCTTCATGGTATCACTTATTAACATTGAAAGGCTTGTGGCCACAACAGAAAGCCCGTAGAGGGCACTGCTGCTCTGAGCGTTCAGACTTCTGGGTCATTGCTCAATTTACAGCTCTGTTTGCACCCCCTTGGCTCCAAGGTTTTGAAGGTTTTTATATACATATACATATAAAAGGATTTAATATCTATATATGTATATCTATATACCTATATATGTGTGTATATATATGTAATAAGCAGTAATTCTTTGGAAGATACATTATACATTTGAACAAACAGGAACATGATCACTAGTGCAGGAAAACACATTAAATTTTGTCTGCTCTGTTTGATTAGATTAGATACTTGGAAGGAGAAGGTAGTATGAAAAGCCAGATGCATTTCACAGTGCTGTATTTATAAAGAAACAAAACCCAAAACATTTTGCTTGATTCCAGAAATAATACCCTTTCTTAATCCTAGGCATACAAGTTGACGACTTCATACCTAAAATTAATGGGAGCACAGAGAAAGGTAGTGTATCTTAAGGCTACCTTTTGTCTTATGGTTGATGTTTGAAGTTGAACAAATTGAAAATGTTCTCTAAAGTTTTACTTGGAATAATAGTCTCTTAAAAAATTAAATGGAATTTTTCCACTCCTCTGACCAGCATTGCTTTGCTTAGACAAAGTCTAGGTGTTTTTAGAAAGTTCTGTGAAGCTTAATGAGCCAACTTGGAAGTCGTCTCTTTTTTTTCACTTGTTTTTGATGGGCTCTCCTTGGAACCAGTAGGAATCTACTGAATGATGTCAGCCCTGTGACACAAGGAAGTGGAAAACTCATTGACTTTTTTCCTCTTAATTTTAGTTTCCCTTGCAACACAGATATATACCCTTTTTTTTTTTTTAGTAAATTGGGTGTGGTAAGTAAAGTCAGCAAAACGTTGTGGTTTTTTTTCTAACTAAGAATCAAAATGTCATCTGGATGGATGCATGAAAATAAGGATTCCTCCATCCTATGAGTAACAGAATTTGTGCTTAAACCTGGGAGTTTTAGGAAACTGCCAATTTCTTTTTGAATATGGGCAACATGTAGGTGCTCATTCAAGATGTCTCTGTGTGTTTATACAGTCTATCACCTTTTTCTGTCGTGCATCTACCATGCTCTTTTATTATTCCTTATTTTAGCGTAGTTCTCCATTATTCTGTCTAGTGTACCACATTCTTCTGCATCTTGGCTATTTATGTGACCATCCACATTTCTCTGGCGTTTTATTCTGAGACTTGGCTGGCCTGTGTTCTCTTCATGTCAGTCTGTGCTTTTCTGTTAGTCCTGTCCTTTATCTAGCCCTGGCATAACGGCAGATGGGCAGTCATTTTCTCTGCCAGATTTTGTTCTCTTGAAAGCAGCAGGAGGCAGTTACTGATTCATTTTGCTGAGTAGTCTTGCGTTATTTTAGAAGAGCTAAGAATTTAGGTTTTATAATGTAGATTCAGCAACTTTGGCAGTGAAAGGGATTGTAGATATTTTGCACGAGGAAAAAACTTTGCACTTGAAGGCAGAAGTCAGAAATTAAAATTATTTTTTTGTTTAGCCTGTAAGGGAATAAAAAAAATGTTTCCTCTATTTGTATACAAAGGTATACATACATTTCCCTCCCACTCCTGCCAGAGGAAAATGGTAAACCCATGTAAATTCAGTATGCTTTTTAAGTTTCCCTTTGTGTCTGTCTTATTTTTTTTGTTTAGCCTGTAAGGGAACAAAAAAAAATGTTTCCTTTATTTGTATACAAAGGTATACATACGTTTCCCTCCCACTCCTGCCAGAGGAAAATGGTAAACCCATGTAAAATCAGTATGCTTTTTAAGTTTCCCTTTGTGTCTGTCTCTCAAAACTTCAGCTCAAGTCTTCAAGGTATGTTTAGAGGCACACTACGTTTTTCTGTGGATGTCCATAACATGAAAAGAGCTGTAGTCTGAGTAGAGGAACTAAGAACTCATGTTATAGCCTCTCTAGAAGCTTTTAATAACAGTTTATTAAAACAATGATAGTTGGGCATTCATTTTCTCTCATTGCACATATGGAAATTCTGATGCAGAAGAGAGTCACTTGCTCATACATCAGGCCACTGATAAAGGTCGTGTAGAACTGAGTTACTGAAATAAGAAGTGTGTTTCTCAGTGAGTTACACCACCGCTGGCTTTCATATTTAAGTTTTATGAGACATATATTATGTTAAGAAAGGGATGAGAAATTTGTATATAGTCACTTAAAGAATCATGTAATAAGGCTAAAAAGAAAAAAGTTTAAATATGACAGATAAATGTTATAGCCATGGTGCTCTCTTTTAAAAGTCCTGCCCTTGTGGGTTAGAAAAGTTTATTTTTCAGAGTAACTTTGAAACATAGTAAAGCTCAGCATTACATATTAGATACACAGGTAAGCTTCTGGTATCAGAAGCTAATGATTGAACAATTTTGTTAGATCATAATGCACTTTGCCTGTTGTACTAAAAAGCAGTCTTCAGATTGCTGGATTTTTGAGACTCTTCAGAAAGGAAGCGTTAACATCTTTTTCCTTGAAGAGATGCAAGATGCTGATGGAGTTGGGAGCTGAACAAGGTCACATAGAAGACTTGGGCAAACCTGGGAACTGAGCCCACTTTTACAATCTCTCCTTTCATAAATTGTTGTTTCTGTGCAGTGAAGCTTGGTTGAAAAATTAAAAGGAGATTTGCAGGAACACTTGTAAAATAAATATTTTTCATTAGAAGAGGATATTAGATATGAAGAATAAGCATGAAGACCAGAGAAAAACTTATCAAATGCCCTTTTGAAGCTAATAAAAATGCTGAAGAATATAGGTTAAATACCTGCTTCTTATTTCTTCAGTGCTTGGATTAGCTATTTGCTATTACCGCTGTCTGATTATGAATTAGAAAATGGGAGGAACTAAAGGCATCAGAGCTATGGAGTTGCATGTTTCAGTAGTTTGTCATCCTATGTATTCTAAATTGATTGTGATTTAAATATCACGTATGTGCATTAATCTTTTTGCTCAAAAAAAGATGGAGTTGTCAATGAAAGTTTAGTGGCAGTCATTTGTCACCACCTAACCTGGAAGAGCAATACAGCAAGGGCCAAATGCAGAATGGTTGGACATTTAATAATTGGTTCTTAGTACATTTTGTTAAATAAAGGTTGTGTTGTGTTGTGTTTTGTTTTGTTTTTAATACCTTTTGTTGCGGTAAGGGGCTCTTCGTTATGCTTAAGAACCGCTATTAGATTTTAGTACTTAAAAGTACCCTTTGAAAATGCAGTTATAATACTTCTCTTGAACCGATCAGAGGAAAGTAATTATTTTCTAATATCACTCAGACATCATTTCAATTACATGTCTTATCTGCCTGCATATTAACTCAGATTTCAAAAGTTCACTGTAAATACACAATTACAAATATTGTTAATAAACCTTTCAAATTTGTTATTGCAACAATTTGAAAATAAGAAGATGTAAACTTAAGTGTTTCTTTCTTTACTAGAGCACTTTCTTTCAAAGAGTGGAGGGGACTGCACTTTTATTCATCAGTTCATAGAATGTCAGAGTGAGTACAAGAGTGTTCATCACATTTGCCTTGATAACAACAGAAAACTCAGAAACAGTGGATAAAAACCAGAATTTGTCACTACTTTTTAGTATTTCTGTAGTAGCAGAAATTTTCTAAGCATAGAATTGTGGCATTGTGATATTAAGCAGAGGCCTGTAGTATTAAGAGGTTGTCTTTGCTCTTGCAAAGCGGTGATCACATTGTCTCCTAGCAGTTAATCCGTTATTGTCCTCTGACCAATAAAAGGGTGGTAATGGTGCCACACGATGTTTGGAGCCGTGTACTTTTTCACCTGTTACGAATTCAGAAGTTGAAAGTCTAATGCTGTCAGTTTGAGCAAACGTCACAAGCAGCAGTAGGACAGAGATAAGGTAATGATGCCTTTTCTTCATTTCACATCTCTGTAGTTCATCTGATGATTAAAGGTCTTACACGTTCTTCAAATTAGTTGTTACAAAGAAAAAAAGGAAAGCAATAGCTTTACTTTTATGTGAAAATCTAAAAATTACTGTAAGAAAAATAGAACCTAAAAATGCAATACCAGTCTTTGGAAAGTTGTGTTATTCTGGAACGAGAAACATGTTTTCCAAAGCAAATAGCTGTTGAAAGTGAGTAATGAAACAGCACAGTCTGCGTATCTGTAATTAAAGAGAAACTTAAGGTGTTGATACTTTTTTTGTTTACTGAGTCAAATTCATTGGGATGAAAAGAGAAAAGTTCTGTTAAACTTGAAATTACTTTTTCACTTAGGGGTTTACAGAAATTATGTACCTAAAGTTGAGCAGAGACAAGTATTTATAAACAGAAATAAGACAGTATCTTTTTTGACATTTTGCCCAATGGACTCTTTTTTTCTCCCCTTTTAAATTTCTATAAGAACGTCTAACAGGTGTTTGACTTTACTGCTTGTGATATGGATTGCAGTGCTATAAACCGAATGACAGGATACTGCTAATGTTTTTCTAAAAAGAATTAAACTTTATTTGAAAAATGTTTATTTTTAAAAGTGAATGACTGGTAGCTGTCTTCTGTCAGGCTGATGTTTAAAAAGTGATGTTTTAAAGAGCGCATCTCCATAGTTCTGGGGAAGAAACACTTAAATTGGGAAAGCACAAGAAGGGAAATAAGGAAGAACAGCTTGAGTCAAGGAAACAGTAAGATAGCACAAGAAGGAAAATCAGATGGGTAAACAATCTAGTGTTCTATACAAGCAGTTGCTGCAGGGCTGTCAGGCAATTGAAGGTGTTTTTCAGTTCAGAGCAGTCAAGACATCTCAGTACTAAAGTCAGAATGATTCTGGTGGGTGAGAAACAGCAGGACACTGAAACCTTATTCCATTGCAGTTGCTTAACTTGGGTAGCATGGTTTGTAAAATCTGACTTCTGTAGGTTTTTTTAAGTATTTTTAATTTATTTTGAGGTGGAATATGGCTCACTGTTGCCCAGTAACCTGTCCTGATCTACGACTCCTGTAGAGTGTTATGGAATCTTGCGATCATTACGTGCAGTTCACTTGTTCATTTCATTGCTGCTTTTTTTGTAACCACTGGTGAAAACCAGTGACATTGACAGCAAAAAAGTCATGTTTTGTTTTTTTATTAGTACACAACATGAGTTATTACCAAAAATGGTGATGATGTATAGACGAAAGAGAGACTTGATGCTCTGCTAGCTTCCTATCTTTTGCTCCAGAAGACTCGTCTTTGTGTCCTTCCCCCCCACCCATTTTGTGATTTTTGCATTCGTGATTTTAAATGCAAGTAATTTTTTTGCTGTTTTGGTAAGTTTTGTTTGTTTTTTTAAAATTTATCTATCTAGACTGGAGTACTTTTTGGATGGATTGGATGGCTATTTTCAGCTTTTCCATGAATTTATGACCTGCAGGTGGCAAGTAAAGTGAAACCTGCTTAGAATCTCTTATTTCAGGTGATTTGAAATTTGTGTTGAAGGCTAGGATTTCTTTCTTTGGTCTTCAAAACTGGCCTGCTTCAAAGACTAAGTAAAGAACTTAGGACCAGGATCCTCACCCTAATTTATATTTTAGTAGCCAAAAATGCACTTCTTGATTCAGGGAAGATGTAGATTGATTTAAAAAAAAAATGTTAGAGAATTTCACAGAATCCCAGACCGTTAGGGAT
>NW_010183241.1:0-59424 GCF_000695765.1 Mesitornis unicolor
TGTGATTCTGTGATTCTGTGATTCTGTGGAACTGGAAAGCAAGTGGAGGGATGTGGCAATTTAGGAAAAGACTTTTGTAAACAACCTGCCACATGTCTTATTATGTTGTGTGGGCTGCTTATGAAGAGTTGAACCAAAATCCACACCCATGCATGAGATAAGAATCACCTGGCATTAAGGTCTCTAGAAGCTATGGATTTAAGTAAAACACAGTTTTCTAATGCCAAGTAAGAGCTGCAGGCTGAATGAGTTTGGAGTTGTTAATCTACACTACAGAAATTGCAAGCAGAACTGCAACCCACACCTGGACCCTCCAGTTCTGGGCTCCCCAGTACAAGAGAGAGACTTTTTTACTGTGAGGGTTACTGAATGCTGGCACTGGTTGCCCAGAGAGGTTGTCTCTGTCTTTGGATATATTAAAAAGTCTAGACATGTTACTTGGCAAATGGCTCTAGATAGCCCTGCTTGAGTGGGTGGGGCAGATAAGATGAATTCCAAAGGTGCTCCTTCAAATGACAACCCTTCTGTGATGCCATGATTCTGTAACTGGACTCAAAAACTTCAGCTGAAGGAAGTGTCTCAATATGATGTTGTGGACTGCTCAGCTGTCTCAAATTATGACTACCCCAGCTCTCATTAGAAACACCCTTTCCTGCATTAGCCAACCCCAGTTCTTCTTGAATTTTTTTTGGTGAGGTTTTTTTTTTTGTTCATCCACAGTCACAGACTAAACCTTCAAAGCATGAAATCTTACACTCAAATTTCAGAGAATAAAACTGATTCTAAAGTTCTTCATAAAAACCTGTATGCTAATTTAGAAGAGATTATTCCAGGGACCTGTCTTTATATGCTTGAACATGGCAATGACAGATTAGGGCATGGCACCAAGCTGTTGTCCTTGAGGCAGTTGTTAATCCACTGTGCAGTTTAGGAAACTATGGAGCAGTTATGAAACACTAATGAAATAGTGATTCTTTTGTGCCATGTAGGCATCTGCAATGAAATGAATAATCAAAGTATATGGCTGTCGTTCACAGTATGCCTTTACACTCAATTAAATAGCTTTAAAATAAAAAAAAATGAAAAATCTAGAGAACAGATTCTCTGTCTCTTGATTGCACAGTTAGAGACACTGAGGAAAAGGAATTAAAGAGCTTCCTGAAAAATGACAGCTTGTGTGAGCCAGTTAGCAAACAAGGCACTTAAATTTCTAAATGACAAAGTACCAGAACAAGAGCTCACACTTCAGTTACACTGGGCTTTGACTGTCCACAGCCATGCAACACAGTGGAAGCACAAGGAGCAGCTTGCTTTGCAGCTGGCTGTTTGATAACTTGCACATAAAAAGACATTAGGCTCTTGGGCCTCCTATCATTTTACATTTGGTAAGATTTTGTAATAAAAGGTTGCAATACTTCCCTCTGAGATTTGTGATAGTATGACCATGTATGATATGCCATTTCTTGTCTAAACTCAGGATCTGAGGAGTACCTTCACCTTCACAGCTGTCCCCAGGATCTCAAACTTCACCAGAGCCACAGTGACTGAGCTGCAGTACTCCTGAGTCTGCATGCACCCACTCAAATGGCTTTCCCTGGCCTCAGCTCACATCCTCACTTGCAACCTCAGCTTTCTAGCCATTAATGGTCTGATATGAGCCTTTTCTATATGTGTTGGGCTCCCATTCTATTATTTCCTTTTACAGCACTATTCTTTTGTTTTATGTTAGCATAACACTAACATGTTTTATGTTAGGATAAGCCCATATATAAGGCCACTTGGCTGCTATTGGTTCTAAAGGCATTTTCATTAGATGACAGTATCTATATTGTGTTCCAGGTGGCTAGATTGTAACCTCCATCCCCCTTTTTTTTTTTCTGTGAATACAAAAATATATAACCAATTACTACAGGGAATATTTACTTGAATACTTTCAGTAATCAATTTGATCCATGACTCAGACAGGAAAGAAACTTACAAAGAAGGAAAAAAAGTAGCAAAACCTTGGAAATGAAAAAAATTCTATTCCTTCTCTTAACAGAAACATTTCTAAGACTTTCACAGCTATCTAGATTTTTCCTCCCATTGCTATCAGAGAAAAATCTAACCCCATGACTACAGCTACACAGTAGCAATAAGACTGCTTTGAAAATCAGATAGGTATTTCAGACTTGTCCAGGCTCAACTAGTGCATAGGGGCCCCTGCACCCAGCCACTGCCTCACTCTGCATGTACTCTGCCTGCCAGCACAGAAGAATAACAAATAGGATGGAGAACATGCAAGGCTTACAGCAACTCCTGTTATTGGTGATAAAAATGATAAAAGTGCCTTCGATGAAGGCCCTTCAGTTTTATTGAGTCTGGATGAAGAGAATAACTGAAGATAACAGATTAAACACTTCAGAATCACAGAATCACACAGAATCACAGAATCACAGAACGTTAGGGATTGGAAGGGACCTCAAAAGATCATCTAGTCCAATCCCTCTGCTGGAGCAGGAACACCTAGATGAGGTTACACAGGAAGGCATCCAGGGGGGTTTTGAATGTCTCCAGAGAAGGAGACTCCACAACCTCTCTGGGCAGCCTGGTCCAGTGCTCTGTCACCCTCACTGAGAAGTTTCTTCTCAGATTTAAGTGGAACCTCCTGTGTTCCAGCTTGTGTCCATTACCCCTTGTCCTATCATTGTTTGTCACCGAGAAGAGCCTGGCTCCATCCTCGTGACACTCACCCTTTAAATATTTATAAACATTAATGAGGTCTCCCCTCATGTATTAATGTATTAAAAATCCCAACCAACCAAACAAAGAAAACACAAAAAAGTTTAGATTTTGACAAGCTGCACACAAAAACATCTTCTTATACAGGGAACAGCAGTCCTCATGTTCCAGTGTAACAGATGTTTCTTAGAAGGAAAGCACAACTTTTTGTACTACCTTTAGTTTTCTGTAATAGCAGTATTAAAGGCTGATGGGTGCTGCCTTCTATTTTATTATTTTTTAGGGCTTATTTCATACAAATTCATTAGTTACCCTCTGTGGGAATAACATAGCTGCTGCTTGATTCACAGGCTGATGCAGTCTGTGAAAATATTGCACTGGGTGGTAAGGGCCTTGGAAATTAAATCTCTTAGGTTTATACAAATGGCTGAGCCTGTGTGTGAAGCAGTACAGCCAAGAAGTCTAAAATGAGCAGTTTCTTTTTTACCACTTCCTTCCCAACCAAACTGAACTAAATATAAGTATCAGGATGAGTTGTAAAAATAGATATTCTGTTTCATATTTCTTTGTCTAGGTGTAAAAAGTGTGTTTCTGGGCACCTGAGAAGAAGCCTGACAACTTTATACTCTTGTCATGATAGGAGGACTCTGTGAAAGGTGAAGTGATTTTGCCAACTGAGAGCATCTGAATATGTGGCTGGAAGAAGCGTAAAGAGGCAGGTAAGAAACCTGTCACATATCTACAGACTTTGGCATCCTTCAGTGTGGTGGAAGCAGGGAGCAAAGTGAAACACCAGGCCACAGAGGAAACTGAGTGCATTCTATGGACTCAAGAGTTTATATCTACACTAACCCACTGGAAAAGGACAGGGCACTATCTGAAGCACTGTCATATGAATAGCCATGTTGCCTAATTGCTATTGCTCTCCCTGGCATGATTTGATCCATGTCATCTAGCACACTCTCAAACAACATTCAAAGGATACTGTTGGTCCAAAGACTGCACTCCTAATAGGCAACACAGATGAGGTTTCCCTTTTGTGAGTGAGAAGAAAGTTTAACCAGGTGAATGCATGCCATGCTATGCTATTTGCCAGGTGGAAGAGGAAGGTATAAGGTGATCTTGTTGAGTAGTGAAGGCCGAATCATTGTCTCAGCTACTGGGAAATGGCTGGGCCCAGGAAGAGCAATGCTAATTATTGAAGATGGAAGAGTGGTTTCTCTTCTATCTCATATAATCAAAAATCACCACCTGATCCAACATATATGGCCCTGAAATTTCTTAGTAAAAATCGAGTAGGCAAGGAAATTTAATAAAGTGAAATTAGACCCTTTTGCATTCTTTTCAATTAGTACTTGGCATTATTGATGGAATTCTTAATTAGATGCTATAATTAGTTTGTAAAATTGCATAGCTTGAACTAGACCCATGTGTTAGGTCCTCTTGCCAGAGAGAGACTGTAATAGCTTCAGTATTTTCTCTGTTTTAGCTGAGAGTGTTTTGGCAGACACTTGAGAGGGTGGAATCTTGCCACAAATTTTAGATTCAGAAGTTGCCATTATGACCTTCTAATCTAACTTCCTGTAGTCACACAACCTAAAATATTATACATAGCAATTATTTCTTTTGTCAAGAGACCTGGTTATCCCAGTAGGCCTTCTGGCTCTGACCAGCTTCACCTGAGGCCTTTCCCCATGTGTACCCATGGGCCAGGGAGTCCATTTCAGCTCTGCTTAGCCTGGAGCTGTTAGTCCCTGCCCCACTGATACTGTAGGAGTGCCAGTCTCCAGGTCAGCCATAGCTATAGCCTCATTGATCCAAGCCCTAACCAGCAGATTGATGACTCAGCTTGATCTCAACTGTGCCCTGTCACCACAAACTAGTCTGGTGACCCAGACTCTTGGCCAACCACCCTTGGGCCTTCCTTGCTTGTTTCATCCTGGGGGCTGTGGGATGAGGTCCTGGCAGATGAGACACATGTCCTGCTGTTCATGTTTTCATGCTTGGTCCTGCCGCTTAATAAGCAGCCAGCCATTGCTGTGTCCTGTCAATTTTCACTATATTGCTTGTAAATCACAATATAGATTGACTTTCTCTTGCGGTTATTGCATTATAAATCAGGAGTAATACCATAGAATATGATGTAATTTTCACCTCTGTAAAATCAGAAGCTCTACATGGAGTCCCAGATGTCCAATTTTTTATTACTTGTCTAAGTTTCTTGTCTAGCTACCACAGGACTTATTTCTCCCTTGATACAAACACTTCAGGGAGAGGATATGCATCATATTTTACTTGGTAATCTTTAAAGGCTTTGAGAGCTTTCATGCTGCATGGTACAGAGAGAAGTAGAAAAGGAGGGAAAATGATAACATGGTTTAAACTCAGAAAGTTGAATATTGAATTTTGAATCTTGCCTGCAGGAAGTATGAGCTGGTTGAGGAACTGTGTGGCCAACTTAAGTAATTGTGAGAGGAGGTGAGCAGACTACACAATGTCAGGGAAAATAAGAGAGAACTTGATAGGATGGTCAGAGGGATTCTGCAGAAACAGAGCTCAAGTCAGTCACAACAGTCTCACTTCCATCCTAGTAACCTACTTGCACAATCCATCTTTAGAAGTCTCTTCCAACCCAAACCATTCTATGATTCTAAGATCATGCCTAACAAACAGTTTTGTCCCAAATCTGGGTTCTTCACCCAGTGTGCAAAAGCCAATCTACTGAGCTGAGATATTTGCTTTTATTTCAGTTCTATGCAAAATAGGGTGCCAGACATCTAACATAGCCAGCACACCTTCCAAGAAACAAGTGGAGTCTTGTTTACAAAATAGTAACACAGAAGAATTTACAACAAAATCCCTGATCGTTTATCTACTTTTACATAACAGAAGACCCTCCACACTTGTGTAAACTCTCATCTAACCCAGTATACTAAGGTAGTCCTACATTTATATGTAAAATATCCTTCTAGGGATGTGGTTTTTAGTATTAAAGTTATTCCTTTATAAGGAATACCTTCATCCTATCAGCTACCACCAGGTTAATGTTTAATATTATGTCCTACTATGAATCCTGATTTGGAACAGTTACTGTTACAGACCTCTGCTTTCTGACAATGGTAATTTAAAAGGTAGGGTTCCATAGTACCAGTTTCTGGGGACGTTCTGCTTTTGTTGTCAGGGTGCCAAATTAAACTGTCAAAGTTACGCAATTTTTGCAAGTTTTTAACACTATACGTTCAACAGGATCTGCTTTTAGTGAAGTAAAACATGAGTATATCTGTCTTAACAGTGCACTTGAGCATTTTATTTCATGGGCTATATATTTACTTTGATACTAAACCTCTGCAACTCCTAAATTTTGAAGCCCTGTATTGAACACAAGTAAATTACTTTGTGGGCATACAGAAACTAATTATACCTTTTGTAAATCCCGAATTTTGACAAAGGTTTTTGATGTATTTATTACAGATCAAATGGGTAATATGTAGCGCTATTTAATAGCAGCTGTTCTGAAGCCCACCATTAACAGCTGTTTTGGCTTTTTTTTTATTCAGGTACTTGCATTCTGTATCAACAAGTATATTTCCTATACGCAATTTTTGTTTGCCGTGTTGGCGACACATACTCCAAGTGTTAATCCTAAAAATGTAAGTTGTCTGAATTGAAAGATGCACACACATACCTTGTTCCTTCAGATACATTAGGACAAATGAGTTCTTTCTAAACCTTTAGAATTGTCTCTTTAGCTGTTCCATGCTCCACTGTACTTGCTGTAATGAATAATTCATTAAGATCAATGGGCCATTAGAACAAGCCTACAATCAGATGAATTGGTCTGTTCCAAGTAAGTACATCAGTGAGTTTTCTTGTTTTTCTTTTAGCTTGTTTGCCATTCTTTATAAAAGCTTTGAGAAGTCGTCTTTGTTTATTGCTGAAAGCTCTCTATGGGAAAGGCAACTAAGCTATTTGCTGGGGTTTTTTTTCAGCGCGGAGGAGCTCTTTGTCTCCTGGTCTACTTCACCACTTCTCTCTGTTGGAATGTCAAATACTCCTAGCAAGTGGCCACTTGGGCAAATCCCCACCCACAGTATATTTAGCAATTCATAGGGCTTTTGTCTTCATTAAAAGTCCAGGTTACACATTGCATTTTCAGTTCTGCAGGAAAGTAATTATCTTTCATCATTCCAGGTCAAATAATGTATGGATTCTCAACTGGCCTTCATTAGTTTTAGTGAGTTTTATTCAGAATTGCATATATGAGGCTTAGATTTTTATTACTACTCCTTCAGATCATCATATCATCATGGCTAAGCTTTGCGAATGAAGATAAGGGAAGGACACTACCCACGCTTGCTGCAAACACACTGATGGCTAAAATGGCCAATGCGAGATAGGCTAGTCCGGTTGCAAAAGTCACAGCAGAAAGTCTCCTTAGGTGGTATCGGCAAGGTGCGGGTCTTTCTGCATTGTCTTTTCTCCTTGAGACTGATTCTACTTGTGTTCTTAAAGGAGACAGTAGTGTCATGAATGGTGTGTCTCCATGTCTCCCGACTGGAGACCAGAGTAGACCACTGATGGTAGTCAATATGGCTCCTCAGATACAGCAGAAACATCTCCCTGAGTTGCCTGCCCCAAGCCACCCATGTCTCCTGCAGATGATGAAGCCCAGGCCATTAACGTACACTGTGGGGTACCTCATCAGTGACTCAAACTTCACCAATGGTAAAGTCTCCTCCAGATAGAAAAGTTGAGGTAAAAAAGCAGTAGAAGGTTCTCTGCTCTAATATTTTCCATAAACAAATAGATAACCAGAAAATCATGGCCACAAATACTGCCCTGACAATATGGTGCTCCATTAACATGCACCAGTGGTACTATGTTCTGCTAAGACTAGTGGATCCATGAATTTAAGCGGAGGACAATGTAAACTGCCTAACAAGCTATTATTATTGCACATGAGCAAATACAGGAATGGTACAAGAGGGCCACTTTTTCACAACTAGGATTTGCTGAACTGAGCTCATTTCTTACTCTCATCGAGAAGACTGCTGTCTCTTTTCCTATCACACAGTAAAATATAAGCACGCATTTTTATGAGAGATACAACATTAATTATTGAAATTAGCTGCTTGGGAGGAAAAGGGTATTTTCCATCCTACATACAAGAATTGTGCAAAGAGGGAAAAATTAAATCACGCACATTTCCACTTCAGCTAGAAAACAATTTATAAAATGAAAACATGGCAATAAAATGACACAAGGTTTTCAATTTTTCAGTCTAAACCATGAAATGCATCATTTACAAGGGAAAAAAATTTTATTTAGATGGATTATTTCTTTCACCAATTGAGTTACGATAAACACTGAAAAAAAGATTAGATAAGAATGAATAATTTCTACCCAAATAAGAACTTTAATATGTGAATGATATATTTTCCTGTTCTATTCAACTTTGTACATTTATTCCACTTTGGCTTTATCTGTGAATCCTACTGCTCATACATTCTAGTGTCTATTTCTTTCCACTCTTTTTTGCTATGCTTTTCCTTCCTTAATTTTATTTTCCTTTTTTTGTTTTATTATTTTTAGGAACTTGTTATGAAGCTATCTCTTTTTGCTACAACATTTAATTTCCTGACATGCATCAGATTTTTAAAATGAGCAGAACATCCAATAACTCAGACTAAACACAGCAAAAACCAGACATTGTCTTCATTTGCTTTTCATTTTCCTTGTATTTCAATATATATGAATAATATATATGATTGATAGATATAATTATATAGACTAAATATGCATATATTTTAAATACATATATTTCTTTTCAACGCAAATGATTAATATGCTAAAATATTACTAATGGGATTAGAATTGATGCTGCTTCTAATAAGGAAACATATATGAGTTGAAAATACACTTTTCTGTTTGTGATTTATTTCTATTTATGTCAGAAGTTGAAAGAAAGGCCTATTCCCTTTTAGCAGCAGGAGTGGTGACTGGCAGCTCAGCTATGTGCTTTCCAGGCCCAGAGATTCAAGGGAAACTGTACAGTTACTATCAGGGTCTAGGACCTGAGCTTCCCAAGACCAGTTTCCTCACCTGAAACCTTCTATGAATCGCAGATTTATGCATAGGTCCCGGGGTTTCCTATTTCTTTTTTTTCTGAAGAAGAAATATATGAGTTGTTCAACTGCTAATTCTCAAAAGTTCTTGATTTTTTGCTTTGCCAGAACTTGGTAGTCTTATCTGGAAGATTTGCATTTTGGACTCCTAGATTCAGTATTATTTTGAAATTTGCAAATATAGCTTGTTTTTTTTAAATGAGATATTTGGAGATTTCTCTTTTATGGAAAATATTTTAATAATACATTTCTCACTTATCTTTCTCAATAATAGATAAGTGATTATTTTTTAAAATTTTGTCATCATCCCTCTAGAAAGTAAATTCTTAATTCTGACCACTTTGCTATATATCCTTTTGCCTCTCTGTTCCGCTTCTTTGCAGTTCTAATTGATTCTTTGCTTTGATCTTAAAAGGTGCATTGGTTCAATAATGGATTTTTTCTTTGCGTGTACTCTCTAAATATCTGCATGGCTTTGGATGAATTTAATGAGTATTCAAAAGAGCAAAGGTAGGATCCTTACTTGAAAATAAGACTCTGAAATTAAAAATGCCATACCAAAAGAAGAGGCAAATTTGAGTCTTTAATGTATTCAAACTGAGTGGAAGAGTAATTTCCTTATAACAAATCTGACAACCAGTAGCTAGGACAGTGTCCTGGTTTTGCTAGGTCTATATTTTAGAAATCCCTTTTAATGTTTCCAAGCTGGATTTCTGAGAAAACTGCAGCCTTTCCTTTAATGAACACAATTTGATATTGGAGCTTTGGCTGGGATGGAGTTGTTTTCCTCATGAAGCTGATAACTTTTTTGTTTTCATTCTTGCTGGCAGATATTTATGATTTTCAAGGTTTCACCTGTACCTGTGGTTATTGTTTCTTTTGGTTTTGGTTGATTTGTGGGTTGGTTTTTTTTTGTTTGTTTGGTTGATTGGTTTGGTTTTTGTTTTAGTTTTTCTCTGCACAAGAGAAAGGGTAGGGGAAGCAAAAGCTTTGGATTCACTGGGACAGGTGACCCAGGAGAGATGATCTGGGTATGATCCAAGCTGACCAATAAAAATGTACTTTACCCCACAAACATCACACTCACTATAAATCTGGGAGTTGTCAGGGGATGCCCCCTTCAAACTTTTTGGTTCTTTGGTCCCTTCAGTCCCTTCCCTTTTCCTTTGTGTTGGTGGCCCATCTCAGTTCCTGAAATTTACCCTTCTCTTGTCGCATTTTTGTTGGTCGTATGGCCAGTGGCTGCTGTTTGTGAGCTGAGTATAACTTTAATTGCTATATTATAATTCCAATTCTTGTTGCAGTTCATTGGTACTATTATTATTTCATTTTGGTTTATTTTAATTATTAAATAGTCTTTATCTCAGCTGATGAGTTTTTTTATTTTTAATCTGATTCTCGTCCCCATCCCACCAGGGAGTTGGGGGGAGTTGAACAAGAGAACTGCATAGTGTTTAGCTCCTTGCCAGGTTTATCCAAACAAGGAGTAACTGGAAACCTCCTCTTATGAAAGCTAAACAGATTTTCCTGCTTATTTTATGAATTTGTTGTATTTTTTTCCTTCTTGTGTTTATTTACAGTTATAAGTGCAGATCGTAAGTTTGTTCTGACCTACTCCACTCATATTCTTCAAAGAAGAGTGAAGCAAATTTTGATTGACCAGAAGAGGAGAAATCCATTTTGGGATGACTTTAGAGTTTTGCACAGCACTGAGATGAAAATGAAAACTTTAGAATTCTTTTCTTTCCATGCTGTTTCTCGTCCAGCTGCTAATACTATTCTAATTTTAAAAAATACGTTTTCCATTTGGATCTCTCCATGGTTTGTTCTGGGCAAGTTAAAGTAGGCAGCAATTAATGCTGCTAAGTCTCCTAGAAGTGGCAAAATGGCCTTGGTCCCATTGACTCTTTTGTTCAGCAGAGACTCATAAAGCCACATTTATCACAGAAGGAGGTGTTGGACAGTCACCATAAGCACTAGGTAATGCTGGGGAGGCAGCCAGAAGGACTAATTGTGTCTCCCATGTTAGACAGCAGCAGAAACAGCAGTAGTCTAGCTTTTCATCCCTTCTGCTCCCCCCTGGAGCAACACATTTAAAACATGCCATTGCTGCTGAAAATTTATGCCAACTTTGATTGTCTCATCTGTGACAGAAGAATGTACCAAGGAGTTCAGAAATGGATTCCCTAAAAATAGTGTCCTAATTAAATTTGTATAAAGCATTTTGGCTTGTCTGAACAATGTTGTCTGATAGAAGGGAAGTGTTGCCAAACAACTCTAGTCTACCAGAAAGAAAAAATTTACTCTGATGTAGTAGTATCATAAAAGTTAGCAAAATGGGTCAATCCTTCCTACATGAAAATTGTGTATTTCAAAACAAGCAACTTCAGTATCATTCCTTGCCTCAGTATTTTGTGATTGATGTTGGAACTTACAGAGTGAAGTAAAGCAATACATTAAGTCTGTGGTATTTTCCAGCATTAAGCTCATAGCATTAATCCAGTCCACTGCAGTTAATGGGATAACTGCTTACAGATTACTTATAGTGACATTCTTGTTAGATTGAACTGAATGTACTCAAAGTTGTGAGAATACGTATATCATTATTATATAACTAAATTATCTTATTAAATTTAGTGTTATCCTAGTTCAAAGACCAAAGCAATCCACAGCATATTGCATGTATGTTTTTCATTAATTACGTTAGTTCAGGAACCAGATGAATGACTTGAAGGTTTCTTTAGTTTATGTGTTATTCAAATCCTAGCTTATTTACAGTGATATATGTATTATTTATTTCTCAAATGGTTAGCACTTGTTCTATGGTTCTGAATGATCTAGATAGTGAGGATATGGGTCCCAAATACATAAGACTCAAAAAGTCTCTGCAGCACATATATAGTAGATGTCCCATATATGTCATATATAGAATCATAGAATCATTTAAGTAGCAAAAGACCTTTAAAACCATTAACCTGGCACTGACAACTCTACCAGTAAACCTTAAGCACCACTGCACGTCTTTTCAATACCTCCAGGGATGGTGATTCAACCACTTTTCTTGGCAGCCCTTTCAAATGCCTGATAACCCTTTAAGTGAAAACCATTTTCCTAATACCCAATCTAAACCTCCCCTGGTGCAACCTGAGGCAATTTCCTTTTGTCCTATTGCTTGTTACTTAGGAAAAGAGACTGACAGCCACCTTACTACCACCTCCTTACAGGTAATTGAAGAAGGCAATAAGATCTTCCCTCAGCCTCCTTTTCTCCAGGCTAAACAACTGCAGTCCCCTCAGCTGCTCCTCATAAGACTTGTGCTCTAGACCTTTCACCAGATTCACTGTCATTCTTTTGACATGGTTCAGCACCTCACAGTCTTTCCTGTAGTGAAAGGCCCAAAACTCAACACACTATACAACATGCTGCCTCACCAATGCTGAGTACAGGGGTACAATCACTTCCCTAGTCCTGCTGGTCATTATCAGTCCTATTTCTGATACAAGGACCATTGGTCTTCTTGGCCACCACGGCACATGGCTGCCTCATATTCAGCCAAATGACAATCAGTATCTTTTTCCGGGTCTTGAACCAAATCTTTTTCCACCAGGCAGCTTTCCTGCCACTCTTCCTCAAGTCCATAGCATTACATGGGGTTGTTTTGGCCCAAGTGCAGGACCCAGCACTTGGTCTTGTTGAACCGCATACAATTGGACTTGGCCCATTGATCCAACCTGTCCAGATCCCTCTGTAGAGCCTTTCTACCCTCAAGCAGATCAACACTTCCACCCAGCTTGGTGTTGCCTACAAACTTACTGAGGGTGTGCTCAATCTCTTCATCCAGAGCATTGATGAAGATAGTAAACAGGACTGTCTCCAGTACTGAGCCCTCAGGGACACCACTTGTGACCAACCTCCAACTGGATTTAACTCCATTTATCACCACTCTTTGGGCCTACCCATCCAGGCAGTTTTTTTACTCAGCAAAGAGCACACACATCCAAGCTACAAGTAACCAGGAGAATGCTGTGGAAAATGGTGTCAAAGGCTTTACTGAAGTCTAGGTAGACAACATGCACAGCCTTTCCCTCATCCATTAAGTGGGTCACCTTGTCATAGAAGTTCAGGTTAGTCAAACAGGACATGCCTTTTATAAATCCATGATGACTAGGCCTGATTATCTAGTTGTCTTGTACAAGCTACTTGATGGCATTCAAGATGATCTACTCCATAACCTTTCATAGCACCAAGGTCAGATTGACAAGCCTGTAGTCCTTCTGGTACACAGGTATCACATTTGCTAACCTCCAGTCAACTGTGACCTCCCTTGTTAGCCAGAAGGGCTGATAAATGATGGAAAGTGTCTTGGTAAGCACTTCTGACAGTTCCCTCAGTACCCCTGGCTGGATCCCATCCATGATCATAGACTTGTGTGAGTATAAGTGGTGTAGTAGGTCACTAACCATTTCCTTTTGGATCATGGAGGATTCATTGCAGTCCTCCTGAGTTGCCTGCAGAAATCCTTTCATGTTTGAAATCTGAAGTTACTGAGAGCTAAGGGGCTTTGACAGCTTGCAGATTGGCCTTATATTAAGGCAAAAAAATAAAGCTGCTTTTCACATTCTCATGCTTAAACCCATAACTTGCTTAAAAATATACTGCCACTAAGCATTGTGCTCAAGCAGCCTTTGTTCTGCTAAAGCTTAACATCAGAATGTTATATAAAGGGTATTCTTCCTTAGAATATTCAGCTATTTGAACTAAGATTCTACCTTTATCTGTACCACAGTACTCTCAAACCATATTAGAGATAAGGGCGTTATTGATACAGTATCTTGATGAGAACAGGTTATTGGTTTGCTTATAATTGCATATTTCAGTGTACATTGATAGAATTTTTTTATAAAGAATGTCATGATGTCTGAAGCATTCATTTTTGCAGATGCAGTAAACTTAGCTGGCCAAAAAAGGTTTTATACTAGTTGATTTAAAACAGGAATGCATTAAGAGTGATGAAGAGTGTTATATCTTTAAAGAAGTATTTTTTTAATACAGAGATCTGTGCAGTGTGAACTCAAAGACAAGTCAGTTAAGAGCATATCTCTTCTTGGTATATCACTACCTTCATACAAGTCATCAATTCTGGCTACCACATACACAACTGGAAAGACGAGGCAATCTAAGCAAAATCAAAATTAATTTGCCTTCAGTAACATAGGATACAAGCTTAGATGCTTATAGGTTGCTGCATATATAACAAGAAAGGCAGAATCCATCTTATTAGGAAAGTCACAAAATGTATATTTGATTTTTTTTATTACTGTAAACTTAATTATCTTTCTGTAAGCAATCATGTTTTCATCCACTGTAAGTAAACCTACTTTTCAATGTGTTTTTTTAATAGATATTGACTAAAATACAGTGTTGACAACTTCTGTGACTTTAACGTGCATTTTGCAGCATTTGCTTTTATTTCTTAAAGCCTCAGCTCCTGAAGGTATGAGATTGCCAAGCAATCAGCCTTCATTATGAAAAATGTAAACACTTAGATTTCATAGTTGCAGAGGAAAAGTCTGAAAATGAGAAGCCTAAGGTTTATAAACCATCCAGCATAACAAAAAAAAAGATCTAAAACATATTATTTTTTTAAATCTCATAATTTTCAAATAAGTCTCATTATTTCAGGTTGGGGTGGAGGGGGTGGGAAGAAGGAAGTATGAGTCATGGTTTTGGACAAAAGAGGTTTATAATATTGAAAATATAGGCACAATTGTAAAATACAGTTTCATGCTCAGCTTTCTTCCCTGATATTTCTTATACATTGCTGACATACTCATCATTTTTGAACAGACCTTCAACAGTGAAACAATATGGATAAAAGCATGGTGAATACTCGATCACAGAAAGCCTTTAACTGCTGAGGAATCTCTTTCTAAAATATTTCTAATGGCTTAAGTAGAATTTAAGAGCTTTCTGCATAAGTTTTCAAGCACATCTCTGCATTATCTAGAAGGCCAGAAAAGGCTGCATACAACCTCTTCTGGCTACAAAATCTGTTGGCTGGGAAATGTAGTGATATCTATAGTTGTTGCTTTTAGAAGCCTTATGCAAAGCTGACATAAAAAGGCAGCAGCTATTTCATTATATTCAAGGGAATTGCCTGCACATACAGAGCGTTGAAGTAACCATCAGAAAATACAGATCTTTATCTTTATTACAGCTATAGCATATTATTTTCCAGCAAGATGAACATTCACACCCATTGCATATGTCCTTTAATAGTCTAGGTTCACCCAGTAAACAAAAGTACATAAGAAACGGCACTTTTAAGTGGGACAGGATGTATGTTTTGTAGAGCTATTAAGCAGAAGCGTCACATTTTGTGGATGAGTATAATTTACAAAACCTTTAGCTTATGCATACTGTTTTCAGATGACACTTTGTGTAGCTTCCATTTACAGATGCAAAGGTTGGTGGAAGCTATTACTTGAGGAGCTGATCCAGGTTTGATACTGACATCAAAGAGGGATCAGACACAAAAAGTAGCAGTAGCTTAGAAAAGATTCTTGAACTCTACTGTATAATAATTGTTTATACTTGTGAGCTTCTTATGTGACAAGCCCAATGGTCTTCAAGAGATTACAGACATTCTTCCACCTGTGCTTACATTGTTAAGCATCAGAGATGAGACTATTGTAGATTTTGATATGAAAATCTAAATGGATAGGTCTTCAGTTCTTCAATCACAAACTACATCTAGGAAGCTTTTGAATTTCAAAACTAATAATGAGAAGCTTGTCATGAGGTTGTCATAAGAAGTTGTTTAGTGTCATACAGTAAAGGAAAATCTCCAGCCTTAAGATGTAAAGCTGAAAAACCACTTGTCTTTTTTGTTACACTCATTGTGAAATGGGAGTCTACTTTGGAGTACAAGAATGGTTACAGTACCTTGAGTAACAGAGACTGTACACAAGAGACTGACAAAAAGGACGGCTTTCTGTTTTACTTAGCTAGTTGGTTTTTCATATTCAGTGTAGTACTCATGAAAGTGCCAGATTGCCACCTAGGCAATTAAATTCACACCTTCCTAGTTTTTGAGGCTCTGCTCCTGAAAATTGCAGAGCAGTAGTAGCTGAAGTAGTTCACTAAGCATTGTTTGGTACCTTGTAGATTTTTTTTTTTGTAGGAAACTATGGACCTGTCAGTGTGACCTTGGTGTCAGGGAAGGCTATGGAACAAATAATCACACAGCTTATGCAGGACAACCAAGAGATCAGCCCCAGTCAGCATGGTTTCAGGAAGGGCAGGTCCTGCTTGACTAACCTGATCTCATTTTATGACAAGGTGACCTGCTTAATGGATGATGGAAAGGTTGTGGAAGGCTACCAGACTAGTCAAATATTACTTTCCCTTAGTGAATCCACGCTGACTACTTCTGATAATCCTTGTTTCCTTGGCAAGCTTCAAGACAGCACCAAGAACAAGCTGTTCTATCACCTTTCTAGGAATGGAGACAGTGGTTTGTAGTTACCTGGATCCTTCTTAACCTTTTTGAAGACTGGAGTGACACTGGCTTTCCTCCAGTCCTCAGGCACCTCTCCCATTCTCCAGGACTTTTCAAAGATCATGGAGAGTGGCTTAGCAATGATGTCTGCCACCTCCCTCAGTACTCATGAATGCATCCCATCAGGATCTATGGTTTTGTAGATGTAGATTTTGGGTGGCTTCTCACCATATATTTACTACTCTACTGCCCCCCTACTGAAGCTTGTGATCATATATATAATAAGAGGTGCAATAACTTTTGGTGTAATTTCTAAATCACAAAACCATTAGGGGAATTAGGCCAGATCTAGCAGCTCAAGAGAGATGATGTTGCCACATCTGCATACTCCCAGGTCCAGCTAGTTACAAGGTTGAGCATGTATTCGCAGTAGGCACACACATAGAGCACTTGTATAGAACAAAAACATATAAATAGGATCATAGAGTAACAGAATAGTTTGGGTTGGAAGTGACCTTTAAAGATCATCTAGTTTCAGTCCCTGCCATGGGCAGGGACATTTTTCACTAGACCAGGTTGCTCAAAACCCCATCTAACCTGACCTTGAATACTTCCAGGGATGGGACATCCTCAGCTTCTCTGGACAACCTGGTTCAATGTCTCAAGACCCTTATAATAAAAAATGTCTTTTTATTTCCCACCTAAATCTGCCCTCTTTCAGTTTAAAACCATTGTCCCTTGTCCTGAAACTACAGACCTTGGTAAAATGTTTCTGTCTGTCTTTCCTGTAAGCATTTAAATATTGAAAGGGCAAAATATGGTCTCCTCAAGCCTTCTCTTCTCGAGGCTAAACAACCTTACCTCTCTCAGCCTTTCCTCATAGGAGTGCTGTTCCAGGCCTCTGATGATTTTCATTACCCACTTCTGGACCTACTCTAACAGGTCCACGTCTTTTTTGTACTGAGGACCCCAGAGTTGGATGTAGTACTCCAAGTGGGTTCTCATGAGAGTGGAGGAGCGAAGGAGAATCATCTCCCTCAGACTGCTGACCATGCTTCTTTTTAAGCAGCCCAGAACACAGGCTAGATAAGCATACTAACCAGCAGAGTGTTTATGTACCTTATTCTTTATGATAGAAAAAACCACCACCATCATTTCCATGGTGTATATTAAGCAATTGAGATTCAAGGACTGAAAACTTACCTAAAAGTATATGCTGGAAACAGAACCAAGAATGAAGGTCCCCTTACATAATATTTTAGTTGCCTCTTCTCTGTATACTATCCAGTTAAGGTTAAATAGTTAAATAGTTAAGCAGTTAGACTAATCATTTTGACTAGTGCTGTACACCTGCCTAGCTAATTAATTAGTTGGATTAGTTAAAGTGACTCAATTAAGAAAGTTTTGATACATCCACAGGAAAAAGGAAATTATTGACCCTGAAAATCTTTAAATAATGATTTGACTTTGATTCAAGGAGCTTACATATATTTTACTTTACAACTAGGGAAGAAGAACTTTTGAAGAACTGGGTAAAAATACTTGGAGTTCAAAAGAATTAATTCAGCTGTATAGGGCAGATTGTTTTGGTCAGTGTGAAAACTGGCTCTTTCCCATGGGCGGGGAAAAAGTATGTCTGAAAAATTTTGCCATGCTCTGAATGATATGCTGTAAGAAAAAGCTTATAGCACACTGTGGTGTGTTAAGCTTGGCTGGATGGCAGGTGCTCACCAATCTGCTCTATCACTCCCCTCCTCTGCAGGATGGACAGGAGGGCAGAAAATACTGGACTAGATGGACCTATGGTCTGACCAGAACAGCCATTCTTGTGTTCCAGGAACAATAATTTCCTTCAATTTACTTGTTAATTTGCTTAAAATTCAGCATGCATAAGCATTTGTGTGACTGGAGTTATATACCATTTCTCTTTGGGAAAGACAACTTCATTTTGTATGGGACAGTTTATTAAATGTATTACTATATATACAGTGATAGATGAATATAAATAAATGTAGTAATAAAGACAAGGGTTATTTATGTAAATGAAAAACAAACTCATACAGAAAATGTCCTTGCTTGTTTGTTCCTGAGACAGTTTATGATTGATTCACTGAATATGGACAGCTGTTGGGAAAAGATGATCATACAATCTTTGTTAAAACCTGTCATATAAGAAATCAGGGGTGAGAATCATTTTTTAATGTTTTCACAGCTAAACCCAGAGTTCTAAATCTTAGCTCTACATCTTAGCTCTACTTTAAATATGCTAAAATAAAAGTAATCATAAATATGTGTGTGTATGTATAGAGAGGACAAATCCAGAAGATGAAATTTGAAAACTGTCGAGGAGGTGGGAGAGAAATTCTGCTCTTGAATTGAATTGAATATTGTTTGTTTTATGGTGAGAACCATAAAGGCATTTACACAATTTTTAGGAAGATACATGTTGCCGGACAATCCCAAAAGAACCTGCTTAATCTCTTAGGAATTTTATTTTTCCATCTGAAAGGTCCTGTGCATTCAAACATCGCTATTCCATATGTGGAAAAAACCCAAACCAAAACCAGCTGTTTGCAACTCTGTGGAGCCTGCCTCCTTTGGTGTCTCCTACCTCCTGCATGTAAAACTAATCACCTACTCCCTTTTATGACTTTCACTGCTGTCTTGTTGGTATCCAAACTGGAAATTGACTAGTTGCCAGTTCAGACTGGGATGTCTGTCATATTTTCACTATGATGTCTGGAGGGGGCCTCAATTCCAGCAACTCTTTCAAGGATAACTCCTTTACTAAGCCAATGAAATGTTATTATTGGTTTCTGTTTCATCTCTGTATACCAGCAATACAGTTGAATCTAAAAACACTCTAGCTATGTTCAGGTAACCTAGGAAATAGACAATTGTTATACTAACAGTAACTCTGTGTTGAGAAATTGAGGGAGTTTGGAAGATACGTAACATTGGTCTCCTGAGGCATTTCAAATGATTGAAAGAATGGGGGAACTGGAGCTGGAATGATTTTACTTCTGTTGTTCATTAAGCATAATATTGTAAGGCACAAAGGCAAAAATTTACTATTGTAGTAATTTAGAGTTTTTTTCATTCTTTATTATCTATGCTTTGGTAGCATTTGGCAGCCACTGGTCATAGACCAGGGAGCTATTAGAAGGCACTTCCAAACAGAAAGAGAAAGTGACTCCTGCTCAACTGAAATGCAAGGAACGTAACTGAGTTTGGTGCTTTGTTCTTCAAGAAGCTGCAGGTTCACACAGAAGGCATTTGTTGTCTCAGTAGAAGACCCAGTACAAAAGATGGGAAACTGAGACACACAATGTCTCACTGATTTAGGCAACATCTTAGGGAAAGTCTCTTCTAGGAACTAACCTACTAGTCCCCTGAAACTAAGCCAATATCATAGCCTCAAGAGCATGGGAATTCTTAAGGCAACTTCCTCCCTGAAGCAGGGAAGTCTTCAGATTTTGTGATGTGCAAAGCATCAGATAACACTGAAGAGTAAAGTTCTAAAATTTATCAGAAGTTCTATGTTGAAATGTTCAAAAGATAGGTGGCATTACAACTATACTTGTAAGGGGGCTCAAACAGGAATGCATTCAAGGACGTGATTTTTGTAATTTGTGATTGATACATCCTAGTACATAGACACATCTTAGTACAGATACATCCTAGTATGTTCTGAAGGACTACAGGTAAACCAGCAGAACACCAGTTGAGACCAAGACAAGGAACCTGAGGAATATACAAATAAAACTCAAGGGTCTAGGAAAGACCGTATATGGGAGAAAGACTCCGTGTTCATGGAAAGAAGAGTAAGAGTGCCTCTTCAGAACCACAAGGGACCACCAGAGACCACCAAAGGGCCCCTTGTATGCAAGCGCAGTTTGATCCAGGAATGATTCAGCAGCTATTTAAATGTATTATAATTATATTTAAATTGCTACCAATCATTGTAACTTAGATTATGTAATCCTGAAACTTGAGCATAAATATGCCAAGAAAAGTGGCACTACTTGTATGAGCTTGGATAAAATAAATAATGCCCCTCACACTCGATGCTGATTAAAGAATGCCTGCTTCTTAATGCTACATTGGTGCTAAAAGGTTTTTCTATTCCCCATTTCGATGATATACTCACAGCTTTTCGTTAGGTAATTTCTTTAAATATCACCACCAACCAATCAGCACTTTTCAAGGTGATGGATAAGCTAAGTCTGAAATAAATCTGAAATTATTGTAGCTGAGCAAAAGGAATGCTTTAATTTTTTTAATATGAAACCACGAATACAACACTTCACTACATTTTTTTGTGAGAAGTTTTCTAATAATTTCCAATTCCCTAGAAAAAAAGCACTGTTTAGAAAATCATCTGACTTTTAATCAGGCACTTCCACTTAATTTTTATGTCATTCAGGTTAAATCAAATAAACAGTTAAGCTTAAATTGTGCCACTACTTAAATATATCTTTTTATTCATAGGCATGCAGTACATTTACAGGAAATTATCATAACAAAGATGAAAACTGTATCAATAGACATATATTTAACATAATGGTAATACAGAATAATTTTCTTCTAGGATATGGTGGATGAAGTAGAAATGTTACATTTCTCCATATCAGGACTCATTTTCATTCTGAAAATAGATATGCTGAAGATAAATGGGGGAAATAATGCTCTGAAATAGCTGAAATGTCTGCAAAAAGTGATAAAGGAATAGAAAGATCAAGAAAAATATTTTCTTCCTGTTCACAACAGAAAATATAGCTTGCTGTGGAATAATGCAGTATGATTTCAGCTGGAACACTAAATGAGTAAACAATAAAGCTAAATTCTTCACCACCAGTAAATTCTTTGAAATTGCTAGCACAAGCATAGGAATAAGAACTTGTGGTCATGTGATGTATGCTGTAATAAACCTGTCAAAAACTTTCCCTTTTGTAAGAAATGAGGTGAATTGTAAGTCCACTATATATGGAATGAAAATTCAGAGTGTATTGACAGAAAAGTTTGTGATAACTAACAAGAAACACTTATGCTGGACCAAAGCAGAAGTTTCAGTCTGCTACAGTTTTATGCAGTTCTACCTAAAGCACTAGTGTTTTGGGTGTATGGTGGTGAGGAGGGCAAACTTTTAGCCTGTCCTTCCTTGATAGTAGTTTGATTGGAGTCAGAAATACATGAGAATCAACTGTCTTATTACTCATCCTCCTTTGGGGAAAATGGCCCTAATGAGAAAGCATTCTTCTGTGGATTCCTTGCTACTGCCAGTCCACAGCACTACAGGTTATGCTTTGAAAGGAAAGGAATAGCAAGTAATTACAAATCTGGTTTTTGACACCAAACTTGACATTCAGTAGTGATACGTCCCTGGTATGGGAGCAATGTTGTCACACATTTTATAAAACTTGCAAAATCCAGGCACACTGGTGCTTTTTAGGACCTAGACCTTGTTCCCTTTCACATTTATCACAAGGTGATGAGAAAGTAATTTACCAGGGCCTCAGGCCAGACCTCCATGCCAGAGTCTTATAAAAATGAGCCCCAAACCTGGCCTGACAGTGATCGTACTGATTTCAAAGCTGGTTGCAATGACTTCTTGAGCAGTGAGCCAGCCTGCTTTCTTGTCTGACAAGAGGCTTCTTGCCAAGAGCCTGATGTAGTGGCAATCTAGGTTTATAGCCAGATTAAAGCAGCCGTTTGGGGATGTTCAGATACTACACAGTTGATTGAATGATTTTGGAAGCCTCCAAAGACTGGAAATGGAAAGCCTGCAAAAAAGCAAACCAAACCAAACCAACCAACCAAACAAACAAACAAAACCAAACCAAACCAAAACAAACCAAAACAAAAAGCCTGGCTTAGTGAACTATCCTCATACTTTCCTTAGAAAGGAAGAGGTATACTGAAGCAACTTTCCTCTCTAGGATGATTCTGACAGAGAACTAAGTTTTGGTAAAAACACTTCTTTCCAGAGACAGTCAGTCTAATTTTTCTGTAGGTGCCTCAGGCTTCCTTACCAAGAGTTGCCTTTAAGTATTAGCGACAGCCTAGTGAGCAGAAATCTAAGCACAAAGCTGTGCCTCACTAAATTAATTATTTGCTTGCATACATTCAGAATTGATAGATGTAATTATCTCACAATAAGTCAACATTTCTGAGTATAATTACAGGGCTAGAAACTATGGCTTCCAAGGGGACACATTTTTGCTTCTAGTTGAGAAGGAAGACTTACTTGCATCATATAGCATAAATAAAGTTTATTATTACCTTCTTAGGATTTTATTATCCCGAGCCTAGGTCTTGCACCACTGCAAACACAAAACACCATGAAAGTTACAGGCATCCAAAAAATATGTCTGTGTTGTGGAGAATATGACAAGACATGTAGGAAAATGCACTGGATCATGAACTGCTGATGACAAGGAGTGGGAACAGTCCTTGCAGTTAAATAAATGGGAGAGTGGTTGGGGTGCACAAAGCTCAATTTGGCTACAAGATCTTTAACATGCTGCAGCAGGTTTAGCCAGACTTGGAGAATCATAACTCCACTCAAACTGTAGCTGGAGGGAGTGCATAAAAGTGAGAAGCTGATAACAGCTGTGATGAATGGATGTGTGAACAGATCTTAAAAACTTGGCTCAAGCAAGCTAGAAAATTTCCATTTCAGAGCTATTTTGAAGGAATGTAAATCAGACTGGCACTTTCTATTTGCTATGAAGCGCTTTCTTACTGTTATTAGCTCAGATGACCAGCTTGAAGAAGTAAATAAGATTGGTTTACTGGAAATAAGATAAAATGAAATATTTTGTTGTTTGTCCCTTTATTAGCAAATTATAATGACTTATCATAAGCTCAGGACTAAGAGAGTTACCATGGTAAAACATAGTGGTAGTATGTTGATCTTTAATTTATATTTGAAGTAAGACATTTGGGTTGAAGAGAATGCTGTGGAACACAAACTAGTATAATTAGTGATGTGACCTATGCTTGTGCTTATGTGTATATTTTTTAATATAAACAAAGAAATAAATCTTTCAGTATTATTGGTACATCAAAAATATTACCTTATTGGGAACTGAAATGTCAGTCTCACAGTCTGTCCTGTTTTATGGAGTGTGATTAAAAGCTAATGTAAATTTTTGTCTTTCTGAAGCAAAAATAACCTCCTCACAATTACTGATAACAGGCAAGAGAACAAGTCTTGCTTTCTGAATGTTGCTAATAGCCATCAAAAATGTATCTTTCAGTGCTGTGTTTCACTGCTTTCATTGCAAGCTGCACTTGTGAGTTCATAATGTGAGCTGTAAAGAACTTTGTCTTCAAGTTGTAGTACACACTTCTGTTTCTTCAATCAACAGAGAGATCCAATATAACTTTCTTCTGTGGTTTAAAAAAGCACCATGACACATGCCTACAAATGTATTGGTACAATTCAATTTTGCTCTGGCTTGTGAGACTACAGTTATAAAATATAGATACACATTTAAGAAAAGAAGTCCCCAGGATTAACATTTCAGTTTCTCAGACAGTATCAGCAATGCATCCTATGTAACGCATGTGCTTAATTATTGCCTAACTACTTTGTGGCTTTTTTGGTCCACCCTTACCAGCCTCAAACTGACTGCTTTTGGCAGACCAAAAAAATTTCTTCTTCTTCTTACAGTTCCGTGATCCCAGTGCCGGCTGCTCAACAGTGAACCCATGAGGACAATGAAAATAAAGTCTATCTGGAAATACATAACCTCCCCATAGTCTTTATCTTCATTACCCTTATGGGTTCAATATGTTAGTCTACTTAATATTTTCATTCTGATATGAAAATGCGGTCTAATAATACAATGACTGCTGCTGATAATTAATGTCAGTGTGTAAATAAAGAGCTACAGACAAGGAGGGCTGGGCCTTCAGTGTTCTGAGTCAGAGTTGTCTTCAAGGCTGTCAGACAATGATTAATGCAGTTTGTCTTCTTTTTTCTTTTTTTCTTTTTTTCTTTTTCTATGTAGATCCATAAAGATGTTTGAAGGAAATGACAGGATCTATGTTTTATTTTCAGCAGCATTCTGATAATATTAACTCAAATGGCACCAGATTGTTAGTAGCCTCCTGTTTTAAGAAATATGGACTCCTGACAGATGTGCATTATTTTTGTGAGGCTTTTCAATACTTTCCTGTCTTATAGGATTACTGCTGTTTGCCTGCATGCTCATGTCTGTCAGAAATATACTTGGCTTTTCCAAAACCTGGGAGAGGTTTCATCTCAGTATAAGAAAGCGGTTTTTTAGACTGAGAACAATCATCCACTGGAACAACCTCCTGGGGCTTGTGTTAGTGTCCTTATCAGTGGAGGTTTTCAAGATACAATTAGACAGAGTTTTAGATAATCTCATCCAGCGTTCCTTTTCAACAAGAGGTTGGACCAGATGATTTTTCAAAGTCTCTTCCAACCTGGTCTATTTTAAAATTCTATGAAAAACATATTTTACTTTGTAAGTCTCCTTCTGTAGACTTGTCTGTTGGTCTTGTACAACCACCAGTTAGCTGAGAGGTCTAAAGAGGTGTAGACTTCAGCTATGTGTAGGAACCCCCTTTTTGCTAAAAGGGACAGTTTGCCATTGCAAGCTAAATATGTTCCTGCAGAAAGACAACTGACTGGTGAAGGCTGACATGGAAAGAAGTTACAGAACTCTTTCCTTGAAAAATAGTTTTGAAATGTTTCTCTCTGACCAATTATAGGGGGGATGGATTCTGCTTTCCTGATAAGGAAATAATCAAATATTTTCTATCAAATGTTCTGAGTATTTTTATATAAAGTGCAGGTTTTAAGAAGAAAAAAAAATTCTAAATGTACAATCCAAAAATAAAGCTTGCAGTTTTCAGAACAAACTATCTTAGTAAAATTCTTCTGAGAGTAAAATCTATTTCTCACTTCACTAGGCATTTCCTCTCCATGAAATACCTTTTTTTTTTCCTCAACAGAATGCAAATGAGTAATTTATTCAAAGTAAACTGAGTTACATTGTTTCAAAAGAAATAGTGAGTTGAGAATGGGACTTACTGCTTTTAAGGTATCAAAATCTTTTTAAGCTGTCATTTGTCTGAAATATTGATAAGAAATGCAGAATAAATATAGCTGAGTATGAATCTTTTAACGGCAAAAGCCTGCAAATGTTCTTCACTGATGTGGAACTTGAAAAGATCTCTCATGTTTGATGAATGAGTGATTAGGAAGAAAGTACTTATTTTAATATATAATGAACTATTAAGAAACATCTTTGCCATCTCTAAAATTGAGTACAAATAAAGCCCTACTTACTTTTTAAATCCACAAAGATGGCCAAACATAATTTGAGAAATCTTTTGGGATATGAAGTAGGAAATTCAAGAACATTGCAACAATCCACTATGAAGGCTTTATGCAAAATCTGTAAGAATTGTAAGGGGTTCAACTCTTGCCTTTACATTCAAGTCAAAGTAACTAGTGATCCTCCAGGCATGTTAATGACTGTTGTATTAACTCTGGCAACTGTCCCTCATCCAAGGTTTGAAATATTAGAAAAGATTAGACCCTTCAAAAGTATTTCTTCAAGTACTCACAGATATGCTGAGGTAGTCCATGCCTAATTTGTGACATCCTCTATCTAGGGAACACTGGAATCAGTTTTGAACTTAATTGTCTTGAAGCTGCCAAACATCCAGCTGTTTTATCACATAAAGAGCAACTCCCTCTCCTCATCATCCCATCCTTTCATTCCTGAAGAGTCTGTATCCCTTCCGTGTAACACTGCAATCATAAAGTTGTTAATGAAGATCAGTCCTGACTGATCTGAGGATCCCTACTGATTATTGGCTGCTGGACTTTGAACCATTGATCACAACTATTTGAACCTGGCAGTGCAGCCAATCTCTCATTTATTGTCCACTTATGCAGCCTATATCACACCAATTTGGTGACAAAGACTACAGAAGAATATGTCAAAAGCCTCACTAAATTAAGGTATACAACATGCACATCTCTCCTCTTAAACACTACCAGTTGTCTTGTCACAGAAAGCAAGGACATTGGTCAAGAATTATTTTGTCTTGTTAAACCCATGCTGCTTCGATAATTTTTTTCACGTGTTTAAGAAATAGTTTCTAACAGGATTTGCTTCATAACCTTCCCAGGGATTGAGGTGAGGCTGACTAGCCCATAGTACTCTGAATTCCATTTCTTCCCTTCTTGAAGATGGCTCTGATGTCTGCTCTTCTTCAACCATCAGGATCATCCCCAACACCTATGACTTTTCAGACCATAGACAGTGGCCAGCTCCTTCAGCACCCTCAGGTGCATCCCATCTGGTCCCATGGACTGCTGCATTCCAAGTGGATTAAGTGGTCTCTAACTCTTTCTTGATTAGCTAGCTAATTCTGGGTCCCTTTGCCCTCTAGAGTAGTTTTCTGTGGGATCCTGCTAAGCAGATCCTTAAAGAAATCTCCTCTAAATCTAGGGGATTTATTTTGCTGTTTATCTTTCTTCCACTCAGGATCTTGAACTCCACAGTCTCACAGCCACTGAAGCCAAGGCTGCCCTTGGTCTTTAGATCATTCAATATGATTCTTTCTTGGTGGCAACACGTCCAATACAGAAGCTCCACTAGTCAGTTCAATCAAGAATTACATTAAATACATTCTAGAAGTATCCTGGATTGCTTGTGCTCAGTATTGACCTTTCAGCAGATAATGAGGCTAATGTTTCCCATGATGCATTTGGTCTGGCTGTGATGGAGTTAATTTTTCCCCAGAGCAGTCCTCATAGTGCAGTGCTTTGTATTGGTAGCTTGGAAGATGTTGATAACACACCAGTACTTCGATTACTGCTGAGTAGTGCTCATACAGCATCAAGGCTGTCTCCAAAATTTACCCCTCTCACCAGTAGGCTGGGGATGCAAGATCTTGGGAGGGGACATAGCCAGGACAGCGGACTCAAACTGACCTAAGATATATTTCATGTCATGACATCTGCTCAGAAAGAAAAGTTAAGAGAAAGGAGGAGAAGGGGCAGGATGTTTGTTATTATGACATTTGTCTTCTGAAGAGACCTCTATGTGTACTGAAGCTCTACTTCCCAGGGAGTGGCAGGACATCACCTGCTGGTGGGAAATAGAGAATAAATCTTTTGTTTTCCTTTGCTTCTGTGCGTGGAAACAATCCATGTGGTTTGGTCCCCAGCTGTCCCCCCTTCTCAGTTTTGTTCCACTCATACTCTTGGAGATGTCAAATGCCAGAGACCTTGGTGCTGTGTCCACTGAGGGCCAGGCCTCACTTCCCACCATCTCAAGAGATGTCTGTCATCCCTGCAGAGGTGTTCCACCTCAGCACAACAGCAGCACACTCCCTGTTTAGGAATCTTAAGAGGCTTTTCTTGGTGGTGGGTTTTTTTTAGTTTTGGGGTTTTGGTTTTTTTTTTGTTTGTTTGGTTGGTTTTTTTGGGGTTTTTTGTGTCTTTTAAATTAGTGTGTCTGTAGAGATTTAGTATTTAGAAGCTAAGTTGATGGCTGAATGAACTAAGAGTTTTGGATTTAAGTCTTCATATATCTCACTTTAATATGTGTCTTCACAAGAAAGATCTGAATGGTTAGTGACCTGAACTACTGTATAAAGATATTTTCCAGTAGCTCTGGGCTGCCATGGTACTGTTTTCTAGATCTTCCAGAATATCTGTCCCTGGCAGGCTGGCTGACTTGATTTCCACCTGCAACTCCAAGCGTCCCACTCCAGACTGGATGCTGAGGCAGGCAGACTCACGCACCTGCTTTCACCATCTGAGGGTCAGCCCATTTCTTGCATGAATGTGATGATTCCTGGTTCTCTCATCTAGTGGTGGTGTTATCAGTATTTTGCCTCTGCCTCCTCCATCAAACCTAAAGAGAGCTCAGGAGAAGTAACTGTAGTCTGTTGCTGCCTCTGCATTATCTGCTACGCTTATAAAATTGCCAGTATATGGTTTGTGAAAGTGCTTTGAATTAGTTTAACACAAAGAACTGAAATGTAATGTAAGCCTGGGTTAGCTACCCAGCACTCATTCTTGGTAACTTTGCTAGATATCTGTACTTTGGGCCTCTGAAAAACTCTGACAATGTATATTCACATCTGAAATAAAACTTAACAAGATATACCTGAAATAAAAGCTAAATCCCGAAGTTCACCTTCCAATAATCCCTTCCTCAAATATCAGTCTCACCTTCAGCTTTATTATTTATTGTCTTGGTGTCTTCAGTACTTCTTGTAAGAATTATTCCCCTGTGTTTCCCATCTGTAGATGTGTGTAATGGTAGAGAAGTCTTCATGTCTTTTGCCTTATAAACCCTGTGTTGGCATGACTGCTGGTAGGATAATAATGAAGGAACTGTGCTTGCATTTGGTATGTGTTTTTAAAGGTTCTGAAACAAGATGTGGTTGTGTCCAGTTCTTCCTATCAATGTTAACCTTAGATTTTAGTGATGATTCCCAAGACCTGTCATCTCATTGTTTGAGAAGTCTCCACTTCCATTTGTTTCAACAGCCCATTGGTTCTGAACCAGATTTTGGGCTTGTTATGTAAATTATTTCTGTCCCTGTAATTAAATGAAGGTCTATATAAATGTCTATGACACTGAAGTACTTATCTGAAAATGCTATGTAATAACATGAAAAAAAAGTGACAACAGCTAAACCTACTCCATTCCCTGTGCAGAAATGCAGCCTAAGTATGGATGTGGGTAGAAGAATGGATACAAGCTTAGACATAAAAAATTAATCTGAGTATTTTAACTGCATGAGTTACATGCATACAAGTACATCTTAAGAGCTCTACAGTTTAAATATATTGTCTTGGATTGCTGGTAAGTAATAAATGTATTAGTCTTTTCCCTTCTGTTTCATAATTGAGCAATTCAGACATTTAATTCTTGCTTCTAGTTAAATGAGTAATTTTAACTACAAAGTAATTGATTGAACAGTATAAATACACTTCAGTTCTAACTAATATGGATGTATTATGTAGTGTACATCCTTTGTTAATCTTTCTGTAGGTTCTCATCCTCTATTCACTGCAATGAATGTGAGTTTCTGGATGCCTTTTTGTTTCTTCAGGAAACAAGGTGTTAGAACTAACAAGACATGTTAGTTAACAAGTCAAGACTCTTTTTATGAAAAAAAGCCCTGAAATTTTCCATGTGTTTCTTTAAGCATCTTTTAAATTTTAAAGAAATTTTAAAAGACTAGATGTAAGGCTTGTTTTGACTAATACATTATGTTATACTCCCCAATGCATATCAGCTACTCATAACATTTTTACTGGATGTGTTTCCATACTCTCCTCTTGGGCTGAGGAATTTTTTATTAATTTCTTCTTTTTTTCAGGGTTTGCTACTTAAATAAGGATTAATATGTTTTCTGCTTGCCTCAATGCTTCTATAAACAAGTGTATATTTAAGATTAGATCTGACAACCAACCTCTGTCCATGTTGCCAGTAGTCTATGAACTTCTCGGCATTTCTCCTCTCTAACTCTACTGGATGCTTTAGTGCTTGCATAGGCCAATCATTATATGCTGACCTCTATGTATGAGTGAGAAGAGGATTGCAATGATTGTTGCTTTCATTTCACCACCTGAAAGACCCTGTTTTCCTCTGTTGCCTCCAAACTGATTCTTTCCCCTTCTTCTTTCAGTCACTTGAAAGATTTGGAAATCACACTTATTCTAGTGTTATTTTCATCTTTCTTTTACCAGCAGTTAAAAAACCTGATTTCCAGGCGCTTATACAAAACAAAAAGGAATTTTACTATGAATAGAAATAGAGAATATACAGTACCATCAGATTGCTTTCTCTGTCTCCACAGAAGTATTTTTTTACCCAGCACGTTTGTCTGCCTTTCTATTTTTGTTATCATATACCAAAGCATCTTAGTGTTTTGACACTAATTTGCAGATTCAGCTTTTATAGAAGGAATTGCTCATCTGTTCCTATGACGCTTGGTATCTAGGACTATTATGACTTCTACTGATGCTTTTATATGCTACAGTTATTCAAGTAACCGACCAAAAACATGTTGCGCAAAACGTATTTGGATTCTGTGTTGGACACACTTTCCTAAGATAACAGTTATCAAAGAAGTCCTACAAGCAAACATGCAGGAGTCTTGGAGAGGTTATGATCACCCTGTTTCATATGAAGGGAGAAATTTAAGTAAACTTGAGTAGATTACAAATACCCTGCCTGTAATTTTCATTTAATCGCTCATACAACATAGACAGCTGTTTGGATAGTAATTATTAGTAATGCTGAAATTACTAGATCAGAAACTTTCTTACACTATGTAGATAATTGCAAATAGTATTCAGCATAATTTCTTTTCTAAAAGAGAAATCAGGAGACCAAAAGAGAAGTTCCTTTCAGAAAAAGAGCTATCTGTTTATTCTATTTGAAGATGAATCCTGGTATAAGCAAATCTCTTTCACTTTGACTAAGACAAGTTGCTTTCAGATTTCCTGTGGTGAGCATACAAGATAGACTGTTGTAAAGTGAAGTTCCCAGTTACAAATCATTTAGCTGCACAGGAGCTTACCAGTTTTTGTCTATAAGGATCAGGTCAAGATTTACTCTAGGGAATTTAGACCACCAAGTAGTCTCCCCATGCCAGTTTTAGAGGATGCAGATATCTTATGCTTCTTTTGATTCTGCATTTATTAATTTGTCTGGCTTTTCTCCTATACTGTAGTCTAGCAAGGCAGGTGTGCCTCTCTTTACTGAAATCTCAGGCCAGCCGAGTCATTTATTCCCCATTTTCTTAATTTTCTAATTGTTGTCTTCCTGTAGTATATTAGCCTCAATACTAACAAAATATTTTGGAAATTCAGTACTGACAGTGTGAAACAGCCTACTATAACCTAGTCAGTGGTTTATGAGTGTTAACATCTCTTTCACAAAATATTTAAGATTATTCTTTACTTCAAGTTACAAACAGCATTTTCTGGGCATGCAATTTGTAAATTTTATTTCTGCTGAGGTCTCTGAAAACTTTTATTTCCACAACAGTTTATGAAATCTTGGATAATGAGTCCTTCTGAAACTACAGGAAAAAGCACATACATCAGATGGTAATGTCCAGGAATAAGAACTGAGAATAATCCACATTTTAGAACACCATAAAACCAAGCAACCAATCAACCATACAGATTAAGTATGGGTTTGTTTTTCTTGTTTGCTCTATATATAAGTAAGTTCAACTATTTTCCTGTAGTCTTGGATTAGTAAATTGCAAAAGCCGCAGACCAGAGCCTGTGAAATATGACTGTCATATTTTTATTTAACTTAGTGTCTTCTGCACCATTATTTTGGCACCACTTTAGAAAGTTCACTGTAGAGCAGACTCAGCAAAGTGGCTGTACCCTGATTTGATGTCAAGTGCTATTACTGAAAGGATAACAGGAAACAATCTGCTGGTGACATTTATTCGCTGTCCGTGGCAACTTAATACTGTCGTTTAACTGCAGCCTGGACTGCAGTTTAAATGTATACCAGCGCACATACAAAGCTCTGAGAAGGTTCTTCAGTGAAGAGGAAGTTCACAGAGAATTTTGTGATACTCAGATGGTACAGCTAAAGAAATTGATTTCCCTTTCTCTTTCCTGCCCTGCTTAAACACACACTATTTCCAGCTCTGCTGGTACACATGCCTGGGATTTGCTTTTCCAGTGAAGACAGCATGTGCCTGTTTGATGTAGGTGGTAGGATCTACCTCCAAAATTACATAATGTGACAGTGACAATGAATTGAAAATAAGGCTATTACTATTCAGAGACCTAAAAATTTCTGCCATCATATTTCCTTAAACTACTGTCATTCCTTGGTACAATACAAATCCTTACATTAATATTCAAGGAAATCATTACTGCTGTGTTTTTCAATACCATCCCCCCCTGCCCTGCAAAACTGTGTTTCTGGAATTGTCTCTTATGCAACTTTTCTATTTAGTAGCCAGTGTTATATAATCACGTCTCGCTTAAAAGTATAATTAAATCCTGTATTCTCCATATAATGGAAAGAGCAGAGTCTCTAAAATATCTCAAAAGTATCAGTCAGCAGAATTACTGAATATATACAATAAATGGCCTTGGTTTTCCCTGTTAATTGGTGGATGTTTGGGCTATAAACTCTTTTCCTTCTGTAAAAATAAGAAATAAATTCCCTTATTATAGCAATGCAGAGAGATAAATGCTTTATATAATGATAATGAAAAACATCTGAAATTACTTTCTGTGTAGCAGTTTCTATGATTTAATAAGCATGGCAAGTATGAAAAGGAAAGAAGAATGTTCTTTCCACTATTGGGGTAACTCACTACATACAATGACAGTATAACAGTAAATAACTTAACATAGCACATTCTAGTGCACACAGCATAGCAGTAATGTCACATTGGGAAATGACCAAATGCTAGCCCTTCTTTAGTAGCAAAAGGACACTGTGAGAAACTAAAAAAATACATTATTTTAATCTCTTTACCTTGTCAATTATGTAGCCCTATTGTGACATAAACCACATAATTTGATTTACTTTCATTACATTTAAATTCTAATGCACAAACAGAATGTGGCCCCTCCCTCATCCCTGTTCTCATTTCCCTATCTTCTGGAAAATGGTATGTTTATGGCCTTTGAGAACCAGCAGTTTTCTAATGTTGCTAATAAGTGAGACAGCTGTGGTGCAAAAAACAGTAGGAGGAAAAATCAAAGCAAGAAATGGAATGCTAGTGCTTTTGTCAAGGGAGTGACTGCTCAGTATTGTAGCTGGCTTTAACCCTCATGCTGGGATTTTCTGCTGACATAACCTTAACATAGATCAGGAAAATCTACATTAAGAACTCAAAGAAGAGAGGGAGAATAAAAGAGAGTGGAACAAGGAAGATCATACAATAAATGATAGTTTAAATAGAAAAAGAAAATATTCATTCAGAAAAATGCAAAATAAAGACAGGTAAGAATATTATGTGACCATTTGTGAGGATGGAAAATAGAAGGAATGTCAAATGCAGTGTGCAGTATTTCTTTTCTGATCATAGAATTTTACTACGTGCCAATTTCTGAAGATGTGTTTGCGATAAGTAGCACAGCTTAATTTTCAAAACAGTTATGCAATGACGATTTCCCATTCAACTGTAGCCTGCTGACAACTCAAAAAATCAGGGCAGTGTTTCAGTTCTCTAGCTTTTGTGTTGGCTGAGAGGGAGCAGGGGAGTGGCTCTAAAAACACTGGTGTTTTCAGTTACTGTAGTTGTGAAAACAATCTTGGTCGTAATAAAGAACTTGGATGCTGATTTACAAAAAAGCTGCAGAAAAGGAACAGCATTGATTCTTGGCATCCATTCTTCTTCAGAACTGCCTGAAGCTGAGGACTTACACTGTCACTACAGGGAAACCACATGGGTGTATCGCACACTGTTTGCATTATTTGTTTTGGCAAGTAATCTTTGTAACAGGCATGTAACCCTTGCAGAGCTAATGGTGCAAAAGAATTGCCTTGTCATGGGTTGTTAATTTGGGCACTTCAGAAATCAGTAAAAAGTGAAGAGCAGGGAAGAAGTATGCATTGGGGAATATTTACCTAGACTTGCTATGGTGACTTGAAAGGAAGGAGCAAAGTGACATGAACAGAAATCAGAACAGAGAAGTAAAACTATGTGATAGAAAAAGTAGTGCTGGTAGAAGTTAACTTCATGAATTATGATTAGATAATAAAAGACAGTACAGGGCAGATCTGTGAAGCCAATGGATGGTGAAACTTCTTTATTTTCGGAAATGCAGCTCCAGGCTCTAAGGCATGAATCAATGATACTCTAAAATGTAACTAATTTATAGGAAATTAAGTTTGCTTTACCCTTACAAAGTTCTGTGGGATGAATAGTACTGGAATGGATGTCAGAAGAAAATAAGCAGATGTCAGCTATTTTTAAGAATAACACAAAATATACTGATCAAAGCGTAAGTACTGTGGAAGTCAAAGTATTTTTCTCTACATTCATGAAGTTGAGGGAGATACTATATTGTGCTATTAAATAACAGCACAATTAGTGTCACGGAAAAATGGATGAGAAGAACTTACTGACACCAATGTGATGCAGATAACAGACACTTCTTTATTATGGCTGGGTGTGAAGGGGAGTAATTTCACCAACGTCGCACACCTTTCCTGGTGTGTTCACTCATTATAAGGGATACATTCATGCATAGACAATAGAGTCTTATGTATATGCATACAATTTCCCATAACTAATTAAAATAACTCCTCCTACTTCTGATCATGCACAATATTCGCAGAAATTGGGGCTGAGGGTTGCTCTGTAGCCCCTCAAAGACCCCAGACTCAAAAGAAAGACCCTCAAATGACCTTGGTTCAAGGACTTGACTAGAAAAGCTGAGGGGTCTGCTTCATATAACAAAGGTGTAAGACTCCAGTAAACTTCAAAGCAATATATTTTCATTCTTGATTCACTTTATAAAATGGGCCATTGTTGGTGATCGCTGGCTTGGTTGTATTTTTGGTGAATGTACTTGTAGTGGATGTTCTTCTAGTGAATAAAACAAACAGTAACTAAAATAGGGCCTGGGCTATACATAGGTTCGTTAGCAGCTTTAACATTTCTAAAAGAAATTTTACATTTACTTTTCTTCCTATATCCATAACAACAGGGAAATTTGTCTTAGTTTTGCTGCTTCTGCTTTTTATTTCTGTTGTTCATGAACTTAAAGAGAAGGCAAATTGTCCTTAAAATACTAATGTTTTAGCTTGCTCCAAAAGGGTTGCTTCGGCTCACAAATTTCCCATGCAATCTGATTGGCATACATTCTGGAAAAACTAGGTATTTTAACGCACCTGAAAGATAAACAGGAAACCTATACAGCTGCTCACAGAAAGCAATAAGCTACAGTTTCCTGTATCCAGTGATCATGAGTATTGTCAGTTTCTTCTTTATTTGCTTTGTTCTTATGAGAGAGAGATGAAATAAGTCTTGTGTTTCAAAGTGAGAGAAAGGAGGGAAGACTTAAATAGATACCAGAAACCTAGATTTTGAGTACATTTGAAAAAAGCTTGTTCAAGATATGTTCAGTACTTTTCTAGAGGCTTCGAGTGATCACTCAAGCATATATTTCAATCCATTTAAAAATTCTCAGATAGAGAATTACATTAATTTCTTCTAGCATGTATCTCTTTTTTCTCTTTGAATTCATCTGATGTTATCAGGAGGCAGGATGTCAGACCACATGACTCATTCTAATTGCATATGTAGCAATTGGAATACTAATTACAGGGAAAAGTGTAACCTCCTCTTTGTTTCAAAGGCACTATCCTGGGAAAGGATGAAGTTACTAGTTCAAAGGATTAGGAAGAAGAATCTCCAAGATTGTAGTGTCAGTGAGATATCAAAAAACATCCAGTACCTTTTTTAGCTACTATGTATATGCTGCATATCCATGATAATATAAGGAATTTCAATGTAGTGGTTTCAGATACATTTAGCAAGCTCTTTCTTCAGGTGGTTTTAGAAACTTATTCGGTTGAGATGATCTCTGAATTGGTCATGTGAAGCCAAAGAAGCTTGTAAGGTCAGAAGCCCTCAGAGTTACTCAAAAGTTGTGATAAACTCATGAAAGTTTGAGGGATTTTTCTGCCCCTGAGGACTATGAATAGGATACAAGTGCGTTTGCAAATGCTTTCACAGAATTCAAATGGACATCAGCAGTAAGCACACCTATCTGCAAACTTGGGTCAAAATTTTTTGCTACGTACAGACTAAAAACCTTTCTTTAGTGTGTGTGGCATACTTGCTAGAAGGAAATGGACATGCTTGTACATTACTGGGTTTCTTCTTCTCTCCAAAACCCCCATAAGTCATGAGGTGGAAATTGTCACAACCTGCTTTTAATAAGAGAGACAAATTACTCAGATCCACAAATCCCCAGTGGGTTGAAAAATGGTGAGACAAGTCTCAAGGTTCCTAATCAAAGTTCCAATCACCAATACCATGCTTACCAGTTTTGCTCAAAACAATCAGCTCAACAACCAACAACTAAATAGTGACAGATTGAAGGTGTATTGACTTTTCTGTGAGGGGTTTTTGGTTGTGTCTTTGGTAATGGGGGAAGGGCTATGGAAATAGCCCTTTAAGAGGCGACCTGAAAAGCTCCCCCTTTGCCTTTGTTAGACCCACCTCTGACCAGGGCCAAGACAATCAGTGTCCCTTCGAATTCATGTATTTAAGGGAGGTACAGGGCATGATCCTCTCTGTCTCTGCCACCGGTCCTGACCAGTGTGGCCCCAGCTGCGGGTGGTGCGGCCCCGGCCTTGCCCGGCTGGGCTTGGCTGGCTCTGACCGCAACTTAAGCTTAAGACCTGTTGCAGCTTCATCCTGAAAAAAAAAAGAGAGAGAGCTGGGATCTCCAGAACCATCAGAAGAGACCTGCAGCAGAGAAAAGAGTGGGGCCCAAGGAGAACAACTTTGAAGAACAGCAGGGTTGGTTTGAAGGAAAGATAGGAGAGGGAGGAGGAGGAGGACACAGAACCCAAGTTTCCCCTTTGCAAACTGTGGCTAAAGCCGGGTTGACTGGCCTGCAGCCCATAGAGCTCAGCAGTGGGGCAGAGCCACCTGAGCAGTGGCTGGCCCTGGAGAAGCCGTGGCTCCGGGCCGTGTGGGCTAGGGCAGTTCATGTGTGAGGGAACTGTGACCATGGGCAGACCCAGATCAGAGTTTTGTGGACCTGGGCTGAAGCAGTTTTGTGCATGCGGGAAACTGCAGCTGTGGGCATATTGGACTTTTGAGGTCTTTTTCCCCTATGGAAAGGGGGCCCCGTGGAAGCAGAGAGAGACACTGGGCTGAGTTTTTTCCTACTCCTGAGAAGCATGTGGCGTGAAAACTGACTGCAAACCCCCACTCCGATTCCCCTGCACCTCGAGGCAAAGGGGGAGGGGGAAGGTGAAGAAACCAGGAACAAAAGCTGAGCCCGAGAAGAAGGGATGGGTGGGAGGAAGGTGTTTTGATTTTAAGATCTGGTTGTATCTCCCATTGTTCTACTGTGATGTTGGTAACAAATTAAGATTGTTTTGGTTTTTTAAATTCCGTATGATGAGTCTGTCTTTTGCCTGTGACCTGTTTAAGTGGTGAGAAGCCCTCCCAGTCCTTATTTTGACTAGCCCTTTTTTGGGGCATCGTGGTGCTCAGTTATGCACTGGGCCTAAACCACGGCAGAAGGACAGTAGCTTCTTCCACAACAATCAGCTTAATGGCTAACAGCTATTAGTGGTATGTAATAATAGTGACAAGTGACAGCAGTTTTTCATGATATCTGGGAACAATCCACCATATGGGCCTTTCGTTACTTAAAGAAAAGGAGAGAGAGTGGAAGAGTGAGTGGAAAAGAAAAGAAGATAGAAAGATGGACAGACAGAAAGGTCACGAGTCTGGTTCTAGCATAGGTCCTGCCGATGAGGTGGGTGGGGGCAGTGTCCAGTCTCTGTGGCACTACCTACAAAGTGATCGTTCTGGTTTTTATAGGCAGCTAGCCTCCTTCCCTTAGTTGAGTTCCCCGCTTCTCATGCCAATTAATTAGTTAGTGATAGACACCTTTTCTGTCATAGGTTAAATTACCCTCGCTTCCCATACAAATTAATACGCGTGCTGAGTGCTGCTTTTCTTTTGTGTTTCTTGAGTTGGTGGTCTGTGAGTCAGTGGTTGTAGTCCCCTGCTGTGTTTACCTTTCCTCCAGTTCATTAGGCAACTGTCCACTCTATCGTACCTCTTTGGGCAGGATGTTCTCCTTTTATCAGTCTTGCAACTTCTCTTCAAGTGCAAAGAGACTGATTCACAGCTCCAAGGACCAAGTCATGCTGTTTTAAGATAAGGCAGTTGACTCAGAGAAGTGCTGTCTCGCCTTTGCAAGGCCCTCTTCTCCAACCACAACTAGTTGTAACTCTTCCACACATGAGACATCCAACCTCATATTGTCAAAACCCTTACAGAAGCAAAATCACAAAACATGAAGATTCCCGCTCTATTATGGGATGAGGGAGATCTTATTTTCCTGTAGTAGATATTTCACTCTGAAACACATTCATGTTTATCTGACGGCTTTTCTGGTTTTGTATGCATGCTTTCCAGAGAAAAAGCCAATAGAACAATTCTTTCACTCCATTTCACTAACTCACTTCTCAGAGGGTCTGAAGAAAACATTTTGTGAATGATAAAGATATTGATATCTTGTTTGAATGAATTTCAAGACTTAGAAAGTTTCTGACAGTGTTATTTGTAATGTTGTATGCTACTGGTTGGGATGTACACTTTGGGACCTTTTGTAGTTTGCTACTATTTGAGATCTCTGGAAGCCAAAAGATGTGTGCAGTGTTGCTGAACTTAAGAGTCTGGTCTGCAGCGTAAATGTCCAGGCCTCAGGGTGGCCACCCTGGTGTAAATAAAGTGCTCCATTCATTCTATCAAGCATTTCTGTGCTAGCCACGGCTGAGGGTTTGCTTCAAGTTGGTCCCAGGCCTCTTGGCATGGATCAGGGAATGATGGATTAAGCTGAATAAAGAAAAATCCTCTAGTTCTCTCCAGAGGCAGAGAAAATCACAGACTCAGTTGGCTATATTTTAAAATTATCCCTGTTACCATGCTTTTTAGTGTTAACTTGTACACTTCTTGAGTTAGGAAGAAGGCTGCCCAGAGAGGTTGTGAAGTCTCCTTCTCTGGAGAGATTCAAACCCCACCTGAATGTGTTCCTGTGTGATCTTCTCTAGGTGAACTTGCTTTAGCAGGGGGTTTAGACTAGATGATCTTCAGGGATCTCTTACCTCTACCATTCTGTGATTTTGTGATCACACTGTGAGAAATAGATGAAAGCTGAAAATCTGATAGTTGGATGCTTATGTGTATTTGCACATGCTCTTCTTTGCTTTTTCCCAATGTTTTTCTTGCTCAACAGTCTTCAGAAATTTTGCTGCTTACTTACAGTATGTTCTCACTGACTGAAAATAGACATATTTTGTCCTTTATTCACTTCTGATCTTCACAAATCTCCTTCAGATGTGAAATGGCTTTCCTAAGGCATGAGCAAACTCCATGACCTTTTCAATGTACTGAGCCTGTTCATGGAGGAAGACACCAACCTGACATTGATGAGAAATTAAATACTTCATTAAAATCAAAACAGATCACTGGCACTCTTCCCTCACCCCCACTTCCCACCCCCTGCATCTTAGCACTCTTTATGAAATTGTTATTTTGGTGCAGGTTATTCTTGCTTTTTTGCACATTATAAAAGGATATCTTCACTAAATGAGGTAAAAAATATTAGGTATTAGTCTTCATTATCTTATTTAATAAAGGAACTGATGGCATGGTACATGCAAAGGTTTTTCATTAACCATGTTTCTTTAATTAGACTGCTCTTTCAAATCATACAGTAAGGGTATTTTTGTCCATCTGTTCACTTCCTTGATGCATTTCTGTCTTTAAAATCTCTTTCATTCTTTCATTATTTAAAATTATGAAATGATTCAGCCTTAGGCTATGATTTTTAAATCTACCTATTGAGGTAGAAACCTTCTGAGGAATTTTAACTTTACTTAAAGCTTTTGAGGTTTAGTATCTGGTTGCATATGCATGTGTAAGTAGTGATTGTATTCTATGTATCACTGTAAACTTCATGATCAGCTTTTTGTTTGTGTTCAAGCACAAAAAGAAAAAACTAAAGTGGTTTTTATTTTTTCCCAAGTGCGAGTGTGCTTATAGAACTGGTCATATTTCATTCACTTCACTTTTTTCACCTAATAGACTAATATCTCAAATCATTTTCTCTGATTAGGAAATCCATAAAAAGTAATGCTGACCCACTAACTCTATGGGTTTCAGTATCAAATTTCATTGCTATAGGATGATACTGCAGTGAGGGCATCTCTAGTCATGGTTCCTGTGGATATTAAAAATCCTATTTTGTACTCCAGATGGGGAGTTGTTAGTTTTTTCAGTTCTACAGGAAACCTCTCTTGCTGTTTATAGGACCTGAAGTGTTCTCTCAGAGTAGTCTAACTGACACAGAGAAACTTACTTCAGCTGTCGGAAAGTAAATTAAATGTAAATGAAACAAACATTCTTGGTAACACTCACACCTCTTCTGTATAGCATTTACTTAATACTTTGTCTTTTAATCAGAGTATATCTTATCTCACTGGAACAAAAAGAAATATAAAGAGCATTTCTTTTTTTATTTTGAGAACTTTGAGTTAATTTCATCACTCAGAGATTGGTTAGGGGTCCTTTTCTTAAGCTTAGGTTTACTGGAACTCTTAAAGTAGTTTTCAAGTGCAATTTCTAGAATAGTTAAATTAAAAAAACCCCACAAAATAAAACAAAATAAAACTAAACCAGCTTATTCAAGGAGGCTTCTTTTTGTCTTAAAAAAATCACTGTTAGATAAAGATGATTGTAACTTATGGTAAATAAGCTCTTTTAGAGTCTTTAGATGTTTAAAGGTTTATTACATTTAGTGTCTGCATTGCAGGTTGACTCTGAAGATTGCTAGACTAAATACATGTTAGATTCCCTATTTTTAGCACAGGCACTTGTGCTTACTCTAGCATACCTTTAATGTTTTCATGTCTTCAGTTCTCTCCTATCTGTGCCCTTAAAATACGCTTTTTATCAGGATATCTGCATTCCATACGGTAGTGAATTTTATAAGTATGTGCATACATACATATGTCTTTTAGCATCAAAAGAATTTCTTTATATTTTCCCAATTCAGGCCTGATGTGATTAAAAGTGGTTTAGAAGACTGAGTGTGAGTAGGCAAATGAAGAGGGCTTGGGCGAATAAGTATACAGTGTTATGCCAATGCAGGAATGACATTAATAGAGATGTGAATGAATAGATTATGTCGTGTTCCACTACATACAAGTCCCAGTGAGCAGTTAATGAACATCAATAGCTCCTTGCTATAGTCGAGGGAATTAAAGTGAACACTGTAAAATTATGGGCCACTGACTCCTTGGCAGGCACAGAAAAAGAATGTGGCTCCCTAGTTAGTGACATAAAGTGCTAGGGAAGGGAAATAGCAAAGAAAGCACATTGTGCCACTCTAAACTCAGATGTCAGGTATATGCATGCCTGAGCAGAAGGAACTTTTTAAATGTATGTATGTGTTACTAATTATTTATAGTCTTCATCAAACATTTAGCACATTTAGCTATGGTGAATATACAATTCAGCACATTTGGCCACTGATTCCCTTCTTATATTTATTTAATACTCTTTTCAATAAAAGTAGCTGAAAACAGCTCTACTGAAGTCAGTGGAGTTGAGAATTTACTGCTGGCTTCTTGTCTTTCAAGTAAGTGTAGTTTAGCATGAAGTTATAGGGTACTGAATGGGCACTGCTGGTCTATGTCTTTCAGATACTAAACAGAATAACATATATACATTATTTAATCATTTGACTCCTAAACATTGTATTTGATGATTAGACTAAACATTTTAAAATACGAAGTTCAGGTGAAGATGACAGGCTTTTTCTACATTCCTTCAAATCCTTCTCTAGAAATGATTAACAAATTTTCCGATATAGAAGCTGAGTGATAGTTGCTGTTTTACTTGTAATAGTTTCATCTGTCCCTGTCTCTTTACTGCATTACCAGGATGCTCTTTTAGGTATCTAGTTGGTCCATAACAATCACCACCTCTTGTATTCTGACCAATACAGTTGGAAACACAACTGCATACATAGTACAAGAGGAGGGAATTTGCTTTGGAAGAGATGCAAATGTATATGTGGACTATTCCTTTTCTAATATCGATCATTAAAGTCCTTATTGTTTCTCTGGAGAAATGTCACATAAATGCAGCATCACTAAATGTGAAAAACTATCAACAGACCAAGTATCAGTGGAAAAACTGTTATTTTGCTTGAGATTGTGGTTCTTGTTTTGCCTTTTTTTTCTCTATAGAAATATTTTCCAGAAGAAAAATCTTGTTCTTTGAGGTGGTTTTGCTGTTGTTAAATGATATTTTTGTTTTAGAAAGATATTTTTATTTTGTTTTTCTTCACACTCAAGCCAAGTGTCTTGCATTTTCCATTCTTACATTTTTGACAGTCTTAGACAAAGTCAAGAGTAAAACATATGGTAGGAAGAAACTTGCCATTTTATCACTTGTGGCTTGTTCATTCTTTCTCTCTTGCAAACAGAAATTTACTGCTATAACATCTTCTATCTTTTAAATAGCAGGATGTTCCAGGACCTGTTGAAGCAAGTCCACAGTAAGGTCACAAAAATGATCAGACGGCTGGAGAACCTCTCCTGTGAGGCCAGTCTGAGAGAGTTGAGGTTTTTTAGGCTGGAGAAGAGCAGGCTCTGTGGAGACATTATAGCAGCCTTCTAGTACTTAAAGAGGGCCTATAGTAAAGATGGGGAGGAACTCTTTATCAGGGAATTTAGTGATAGGACAAAGAATAATGGTTCTAAACTGGAAGAGGGTAGATTTAGACTAGATATTAGGAAGAAATTATTTCCTGTGAGGTTGAGTGAGGCGCTGAAACAGGTTGCCCAAGGAAGCTGTGGATGTCCCCTTCCCTGGAAGTGTTCAAGGCCAGGTTGGACAGGGCTTTGGGCAACCTGGTCTAGTGGGAGGTGTCTCTGCCCATGGCAGGGGGGTTGGAACCAGATGATCTTTAAGGTCCCTTCCAACCCAAACCATTTTGTGATTTTATGATTCTATGAATTCTTGGCAGATTCCCTTCCCTAACCCTGCAATGTTACTGAGCAGACCACAGCACAAAAATGCTGTTCCTTCCCAGAGGATGAAACAATAGACAAATTAACCAACACAGAACATAATGACACTAAACTAGTGAAAAGCTGCAGGCTTGACCTACTATCTGACTAGTCTGAAATGATTTGTTTACAATTACTTTTTTGAAGAAGAATTTCAAGGTGGGAATCAAAAGAATTTTTTTCAACAGCAGTACTGAAAATGGCTGGATTATCTCTAGTTTCCTAAGACCTTATTTAGTTGTATTTTCCTACTTATATTTAAAAACATGCTATGAAAATATTTTCCATGACACAGGAATATTTTCTTTGTAGTCTTTTCCCTCTAATTTTAAGCTAAGACTAGAACTGACATTTATTTCAGATGAAGAACAAACTCCATCAAGGGAATCTCCTGTAACTGCTAAAAATGAGAGTTTGCCTACGATATTGCTAAGCAACAGGGAGGCTGTAGGAGTCTAACTACTCTTTAACAGTGGTTTTAGACAATAAACGCTTCATACCTGCAACAGATGTGAGTAGAGCATTGTGAGAGGGCTGTGCTGAATTCACTGTGCAGTGTTTTCACTATTCAAAATAAAACTGAGAAGTGTGGAAAAACAAGTTGCATAAAGGGAATGGAGTTGTTACTAAACAAAGCTTCATATGTCCCTAGATTTGTTCCTTTCTGAACTACACTGAGTGCAAGTTGGAAACAAATGGAAAAAAATATTGGACTTAAAGTGCCTGATCACTGAAGAAATCAGTAAAGAGAGAAGAAAAGGAACAAAAGCAGAAAGGAACAAAGATGAAGGATGAAAACAAAGAGAGTATTGCAAGCAGCTTAGATCAGTGTCATAACCATAGTTTTTTCTATCAGTCTATTCATCACATGCTATCTTTAGCACTGCTTCATGGTTCCCTGGAGAAGGAAAATGTATGTTTGGAAAAGGAGAGAGATGATGCAGACATGAAAGAAGATGCAGTTACACTAAGTCCCATAGCTGGGTGTTCTTGTGCCTCATTTGTTAAGGGGAAAGGAGCAGAATAGCATGGGCATGTGTGAAATCCCCATGAAATATCAGAAGTCATCTCCCTTCTTATCATTTCACCGATGTGGTGATCAGCATCTCCATGATCTCTTGATACCTTGAAATTATTAGAAGTAGCCTGATTTCTCCTATTGCATTAATAAGAACTAGGATTTACTAATTCGATGGAATTTTCTGTGGCATAATGCATTACTAAATGTTGGTTAACTCAGAGCTCTGTGCTGCAGTAATACAATTTCCATTTATAGAAACTTTTGTATCAGGTTTAAAAACAAAACCCAGAAAAAACCCAAGCAGATTCCCTTCCATTTGATTAGCCTAGGCAGGTCCTGTGGGAGGCAACAAAATTCCTCTTTACTAAAATAAATCCTCTTCTGTATGTGTGAGCATAAAGGAACAAGACCTAATGCAAAAATCAGGAAAAGTTTCATTTCAAATGATACTTTGCTGTCTAGTTTGTGATTCCTACCTATTGCACACGGCTGTAACAGGCCAACAACAGCTAACAGGCCTTCATCTTTCACGTAGCACCTTACTCTGATGAAAGTCTTCAGCTTGCTAATTGAATAGAATAAGCCTTCAGAGGAATGGCAAATTCACATGATCAGGCAGGACTTCTTAGAGACCCCTGATTTTGTCTTACAGTTTATTTGATTTTTGTATTTTAGGCAAAAGCTTGACATTACACAAGTTATTAAGAATAGGCCTGATTAATTGTGTGCTCAGTCCCAGGTTCGGTCCCCTCTAATGATCTTTCCATACAACACATGACACCCCATGAGAAAACAGAAGTATTTGATTTTTAGTCTGTAAATTTCATCCTAGTGAGATCAAGTCCTTGGATTTAGATAAAACAAGTATGTATCCTGCGTACAGGGTCTGCAACCAAGTTTGGAGAGGGCTTAGTCTCCAATCACTTTGAAGCACCAGAAGGTAGAAGGAACTGGCAGCAGTTATGCTCCAAAGAGACAGGCACAGTAGCCTGTTGCCTCCTTGCTGCTGGATACTGTAGATGGTAGAAGTTGCATGCATTTACATTTATATCTCAGAGAAACCCATGGAAGAGACCTTTGAGGGATGTTGGATGATGAAGCCTTGGAAGGGCCTTGACATAAAAATACCTGGAAACTGGAATGGCATCAGTGGCAGGTATTATCAATGATTTCCCTAAATTTTACCTGTCCTTTGTCAGCCATTAGTGTCATGTTACTCTATATGGAGATTGGTGGACCTTTGGTCTGGCTAAGCTTGGCTGTTCTTTACCCTGCTCTGAAGGTAAAGAGCTGGAAATTTTTGATATGTAAGACCAGGATGCTGGTGTGCTTTGGAGAAAATGGCAGAAAAAAGCTGATGTTTTTTACAGGAAGGAAGATGAAAGTATCAGTTAAGTTTTTTTGAAGCATGTAAAAGGCAAAGTTAGGACTATATTGTAATGTTGATCTGGGAAGAAAGATAAGATGAGGGGTACTTAAAATAAGTTTAAACTCTTCAGATGTGGTATTTCTTCCCACTTGTCCCGCATTGAAAGCAGAGGTTGCTTATGAAGTCTGATGTCCAGAGGTCTTAAAATGTAATGAAACGTCCATTTTCACAATAATTGAAAGATCAGAAGTCAGGAATAATTTTTTTACTTTCAAGACTACATCATCTGATCACTCTTCTGAGAACTTTCAGGCTGTTCAATGCTGAGGAGTACTGAAGCACTTCAATGCTGTCCTTCTTGATGCCATTTCGTTTTGCACTGTGCAACGGCATAGTTTCTGGAACTAAGTCCAAAACTCAGTTTCTCCTCTTTTAGGCTAGCAGCGTGATCACTGTGAAAAAGAGCTATGTACATGTTCTTTGCTTTGGTCAAATGAACATTTAATTTTGCTGTCATTAACAGTAGCCCATTTTAGGCACATATAAAAGCATCTGCCGTAATTTCATTAATATGTCAGCACTTACCATCACACAGTAACATCTTAGACTCTACAGTTATTTACTTCCCTATGTATAAAAAGAGAAACAGTTTTGCTTATGATGCTAAGGAATGTAATTAGAGGGAAAAATACAGACATCTGTTAAGATATATGAAAAATGGCGTTTTGAAAATAGTATTAGGTGGCACATGAATGTACAATGTCATGTACAGGCATCTAAACTGTGGAGAGATAAAGACCTTTATAAACAGTTTTCTAGGAGTCTAGTTTTAGTCTTAGTTTTAGAAAAGTGAGAGTGCAGAGTTGAAATGGCTTAATGAACCATCAAAGAAAGTTTTGTGTTTCCATGGCTATTAATTGGAAATTATTTTTCTAGAACACTCAGGGGTAATGGTGAAATGAAACGGCTCATCTGTGCCGTAGAGTCTTTTAAAAATGCAACTGGGTTTTAATATCCTTAAGAAGCTGAAGCTAGAGAGTTCACAAGCACTAGAATCATGGTTACTGAGACTGAAGGTAAAATCAATGTCATGAAAGCAATTCTTAATGACAGTTGCAAGCATGTTCCTTTATTTTTTGCCTGAGATGAACCTGGTGGTATATGTTTTTACTGAGTGCATATCCATTGAAAACCCCACAAGGCGTTTCTTGATTGAGTCATGTACTGCAGTCATCTTTTATCAAAGGAAGAATAAGTGTGTTCAGCTAAAATAAGACTTGACCAAAATATTGCTGGAAAAAAACCTAAAAGTCATCATGCATGCCCTATCCCTTTCAGATGTATACATTATTGCATTTTCTTCTTTTATTCTAGCTAGTTATTTCCACAAATGTTCTGTTATTTGGGCTGTTTCATCAGAAAGAAAGCCTTCAACAATAGGTCAAAAGCACTGCAGTTTTCAGACATACTATTCAGTAAGTTTATTGCTTGCTATGGAAACTGTGGCTCAATTAAGACAAATACTATACCATGTAAAGAGTATCTATTTCTTGACAGCAAAACATAACCTCTCTATTCATGGTGAATGGTATCTTCATATTTCAACGGTAGAAGATTAGGGCTAACAAAATAGGTAAATACCTTAGTAGTACTGCATTACTTTCTCAAAGTATTTAATAGGAATGAAATGTACAATGGCTATAGGGTTGAATATGTCTGATGTAACAGGATCTTAAGGGTCAGTCAGTAACAGCAACTAGGGATAAAAATAACAAGTTTTGCATGGAATCTACTTTTAAAAGTTTGTTGTTTGTTTTGTTTTGTTTTGCACCACAAGTACAACAGCCCTGGGTTGAAAATAGCTACAGGTGGTATCCAGAAAGGAATGATGCTGTTTTAACAGGGATAATGGGATTATAGTGGTATTTGATGTCTCATATGTTTAATGTAACAAATGCTATCTAGTGCCTTGTGCTGGTTTTGTCTGGGATAAAGTTAATTTTCTTCATAATAGTTAGTATAGGGCTATGTTTTGGATTTGTGCTGGAAACAGTGTTTATAACTCAAGGAGTTGTTATTGCTGAGCAGGGCTTAGAGTCTCAAGGCCTTTTCTGCTTCTCACCCCACCCCACCAGCAAGTACCCTGGGGTTGCACAAGAAGCTGAGAGGGAACACAGCTGGGACAGCTGACCTCAACTAACCAAAGGATCTCTGCTGCTCCCTTTTCACCTGTCCAAACTTTTCCTGGTTTGAAATCTTTTCCCTAATTTTTCAGCCTTAGCTTGCTGCCTCCCCCTACCCACCCTTGCTAAATCCCTTTACTTTTAAATAAACAATAACAATAGCAACAACAACTTCAATAATAATAATAATAAAACAGAAAATTTAGGTCTCCAGTGGAGAGTACTGCTAATGTTTGCAATGCAGTACTGTCAATGCCGATGCTACCAGAAAACACAGTTAACAACAGATACTTTAAATGTTGCACAGGGACAGAAGTACATTGAGGCATTTCTTCATTTATATTGAGATCTAAAATTTTGGATTTGATGAAACTAATATTCAAGTCTAGCAGCTCACCTTGAAAAAAGTTTTGTTTTCAAAAACACTGAAAAAGCATACAGACTTCTGAACTTCTTAGCTTTACTTATGCTTTTTCTTATATTTTATGTGCCTTTTATTCCATTATAGCCTGTTTTCTCTTTGCTTAATTTCATCTTGCTATTCCTCTGCAGTCAGGTAAATACCAACATAATGTGTAACAGGATATCATACCACTTGGTTATGTAGTCCTTCACTCTTGTCGTATTTTAAAAATGCAGATCTAAAGAAGCAGAAGGACAATACAAATTAACTTGCAATCCTCTGCTGCCTTTCTTAACACATTCCAAACCAAGCTGTTATCTTTACTTTTTAGCTTTTTAAGCTCCATGAGCAAATATCCCCAGGCACGATAGTTGCCAAGCTATCTTTTATGGGTTTGACCCCACAGGAGGCAAGACAGGCATAAAATGTAACAAGAATAGCACTTGAGAGGTGAAGAGTTCCATAAAAAATAAAAAGCAAGAACATGAGATGAGATGGGAACCTTCTACTGTCCTACACACAGCCCACTTCTGGTTTCAGATGCTGTTACCTATGCTAAGAGAGTAAGGGAGGGTTAAAATATTCTCAGATAATTTGAGGAAACAAGTATAGATCCTTTTATTGCCTGTCTACCAGGAACGGACAAATAAATTGTAACATACATTTTCCTTGGTTTTGTTAGGTTTCGGGGACTTTCACTTTAGATTTTTTGCTTAATACAACTGGTTGTTTGTAAGAAATGTCCCTTTCCCCACCAAGGTACTCTAAGGCATCTAGCCAGATTAATTTCTTCCTCTTTTACACCACTTTTTATTGTAGGACTTGATGTGTATCAGAAGCTAAAGGATCTATTAATTAAGATTGGGCAATGAAAGAAATACTTGCTGTGAAGACTCTCTGAAAACTTAAGTCCACACTGTCATGAGGAGGAATCTGCTCAGTCTGCAACACTCCATGCTTTCTTCTGTCCTGTATCATCACCACAAATGTTTGATAAAAGAGCAGAAAGAACAACACTCTCTTCTAAGCAGCTACTGGACAGTGATGTTTTGAGATTGGGAAGGAATCTCATAGACAAAACTTCCAAGCATGACTGGTGATTCAGGATTTGTCCAGGTAGTATTTTGAACTTGAAATATCATCATAGCAACCTGCATTTCAGAAGGTATGTGCTTAGATGTGAAACTCAGGCCTTTCCTAGACATTTCAAGTGGCCTGACAAAATTACTGATTTTCCACCGTTGTAATACTCTCTGGGTATTAAATTTAAATTACTCAATTTAAATGACACAATTTAATATTCTTTCTTCAGAGAGACTAAATGGGTCTGATGTATTTTATGTAAGTGCATTTTATAGGCAAACATTGTATTCAAGATAATGACAGTAAAAGAAAAGACCTAGATATTCAGAAGACTAAGACAGGTCTTGTTCCTTTTTTTTTTTTACTTCTATACATTAACAAAAGACAAGGATTTGGCAGTAGAAGTGTTTCTTTAAAACTAACATTACACTGTTTGAATGAATGGCTTTTTACTCAGCTATTGTAGCTAAGACACTTAGTTTTCCATTTTTCAGACTGTTGTTTTTCATGCCTGCTCTGGCAGATCAGAAATTCAGTTAGATATTTTATTGCTAAGTCTGTAAACTTAGTTAATGGAGTGTGATGCAAAATCAGCAATCATTGACAGTGGGGGTAATGGGTCAATAATAATTCCCATATTTGAAACCATCTGGGATGGAGAGAATTTGAGATTAAAAACATGCGTCTAAAATGATGATCTTCTAAAATGATGACCTTCTAAATCCTAACTAATACTGATAGCTATCAAATTTATAATCTAAAAAGGCATATTTCTCTTGTGTTCTGGCTCTGCAAAGTCTCTCACACATGCTTACCTTTGTGCACTCTTACATTCGTTCAATAGTTACTCAAGCGTATCACTCTTAATCTACTACATGATATGAATCATAAAGGTACTCCACCACTGCAGGACAGGGACTTCAGTCAAAAATGGGTCTGGATTTACTCCAGCCTAGAGAAATACATTAAAGGAACTGCTGAGAGATATTGTGAATCCACAGCAGCTTCTTTAAGCCTGGCACAGTGAACTTTTATTTTAGCCTGTATTAATCTGTTACAAATAAGAGGGGCACAGAAAAGTAAAAGTGTTCTGCCTACTGAGATGGAGAACAGCCACCATAGATGGGTTTCGCAAGGGATGTGTCATTTTTACAGTAACATCTACAGCTCATTGGTCTAGTAATGCAGTAAATTTTTAGAGTCACAGGAGACCATCAGATATGGTCCAGCACAGCCCAGTGGGAATGACTTTGTTTTTAACATGTTTCCAAGATATGAAAAATATCTTGACACTTTTTTACAGAAAATATGTAAAATAAAATTGTTTCTGAGCAGACAATTCATTTTGTTTAATAAAAACTGCATTACTTCACAATCCAATTTTAATATCCTGTTGTCATCAAAATGTTGTTAATGTTGTTATTTCTTTGGCTAATTTTGCCATCTGGTCAATTTTGTTTTTTCTACAAATGATCATTTATTTGTTAAGAACCTTTATTGCTGCTGTGTCATTTTTTTCTAATTATTATATTGCAGCTTAATAATATTTCTTGCCATGAGAACTACATTATTAGATTTACACAGTTCAATTAACCTGAGAAAGAGTATGTATCAGTAACATCCCTTTGGAAAATCATGGGTTCTGGATGACTTAATGAAAAGGTATAATTGCTGCCATTATTTCAGAAATGTATTAATAAAATCAATATTTTTATTAATTGTTCTTTACATGTGTAATTTCACTCCAGAGATGCCTAACTTTCTCATGTGTTATGTGAACCTTCCAATGCTTGTGAAGCTGTGCAGTTTGCTGCCTAATTAATCCATATATTACCACAGTATAACTTGACCCAACTGCTGTAGGTTTATATAAACAGACTCATATTTAAGAGTATGAAGCTGTGTGTCAAGTGAAAGGGTACTGTACTGCTGTATGAGAACTGACTGAAAAAGGAATTGTTCCATATGACTACACTACTCCATGTCATGTTTAATACTTTGTGACACCTGACAGTTATTTAGCTATTATTTGGCACGTAGCAGTCAGCAGACGGCCTTTTGTGGGCTGCAGCTGAATCTGCATTGCAACTAAGGAAGGACAGAAGCATCAGTAGAAAGTTGTGTAAAGGTATTAAAATTAAAAGGATGACAAGGGGCGTTTTAGTACCCTTGCTTAATGATGAAGATGAACACAAGGCAAAGAGCTGGAAGAGGCTGAAGAACATTTTCTGTTCCTTCACACAATGGCTAGCTGTAACTTCACACAGCACAGCCATATTGGCCTAGTATATCAGCTGGCTCTGCTGGGGTCCCACCAGCCCAGTATTCTGTTCCCCAACCGACCCCCAAGAGACGAGAAGAACTAGGTAAACTTCCACACTTTCTCCATTCCCTGCATTCACTGGCTTCTGGATAGTTTTGCAGCCTTCAGCTGTTTCCCGTGTATGGGCATTCCCTGTTTACTGTGAAGTAACTATGAATAGAGCTGTCTTCTGCCTTCAGTTGCTCTTTGTCCAGTCGCTCTTTGAACCCTTTAAGCTTCTAGCATTCAGTGTCCTTCAGCAGAGATCTTCAAGGACCTCTTGTATGGAAAGCTGCTTCCTTTATCTTTTTTTTATTTTTTTTTTCTCCAACCTGCTTCTTTAGGGCATGTGCTAGTGGAGGATGAACTGACTGCTAACAGTCCCTATCTAACCATTCCCTTGTCAGTCATGACTTGTAGGCCACCTAAGTTCTCTTTTATGAATGTCAGTTAGTCATTCTCAAACTTTTCTGCTTCAGCTGTGTTCTCTTTTGAGATGAAATGATTACAATCATACATGGTATTCAAGGTTGGGAAAACCATGGATTTATGCTGTGACTTGGATATTTCCTTGTTTCTTCTTTATCCATTTCCTAATATACAATTTCTGTTTTGATTATTGAAATCTGGTATTTTTAGAGAACTGTGTATTGTAACTTCTAATTCTTGCTCTTGAACATTATGATTTGCTTTTTGCATCAGTAGTTGCTTTATAAGCAAACATAGTATATTTTGTAGATGTGGGACAATGTCAGTGTCAGCAAGGCTTTTTGCAATACAGGTCAACCCCAGGGATGGTAACCTCAATTGTGTCCTTAGTAATGGCCTAGTTATTCTGCTTCATGTATTAGATCTATGTCTGTAGTGTAACAACTGACATTTAAAAATGAAAAAGAAGGAAGGTTATTTTATTTTTCTTATGGGAGACACTGGGGAATTCTAAGACTGTGGGGAGTATTTTAATTATCTTGAAATTAAAAATAGCAATTTATGTAGCTCCTTGCAAGATTGAACTTACTGAGGGACTAGAAGGACTGCTGTTTTCTCCAATTAGCCTAGTACAGTTCTGTATCCCATTCAGACTGAATGATTGCATCAGTGCCTATCCATTCATTAGCATCATGGCCGAAGCTTCTGACAAAATATGTGTATGGTTATCAGTGTGATGTGCATTTGGAAAGGGAGGAGGCTGGAGATTCCTTGTTGCTCAAGCCTCATTCGGTCATGTGATAGAAGAGAACCCATAACATGCAGCTTATTTTGAGAAGAGTTTTTAATGTTCTTCTTGTCTTTGACTTCTTGTCTCTCACTTGTTGTGATCCTGTTTCGTTTGACATTCAGGCACAACGTAGTACCTTTCCAGTACAGTACTGGGCATGCAGGTGGTAACAGTTCCTCAGCAAACAAGGTGGAGGGTAGATAGACTAAAGGATAGAAGATATTACAGAAATCCCTGTTCATTTATTGATGTCTGGTCTATGCTAACCAAAACTGTAAAAACAAGGGAAACAACTGTATTGGGTGTGCAGACACCAAGGTTGATGAAGGAAGGAAGACGGAGACGGAGAAGGAGGTGCACAGAGCTGAGGTTCCCCCTGCAATCTGTGGCGAGAGTGCAGGTCAACCTGCTTGCAACCTATAGAAGTTCACCATTGGAGCAGATCCACGTGAGAAGGTAGATGCCTCTGAAGAAGCCATGACTCCATGGGCAGTGTGTGCTGGAGCAGTTCATGCGTGAGGGAATTGCAGCTGTGGGCAGATCCACATTTGGACTTTTGTGGAGGACTTTCCTCCTGTGGGAAGGGCGCCACATGGAAGCAGAGAAAGAGTGGGAGGAGTCCTGAAGAGGAAGGAGCATCAGAGACCACATGGGATGAACTGATTGCAGCCTCCAGTCCCATTCCCCTATGATGCTGGGCAAGGGGAGAGAGGGAGGTAAAGAAACTCGGAATAAAGCTGAGCCTGGGAAAGAAGGGAGGAATAGGGGGAGCTGTTGACTTTAAGATCTGTTTGTATCTCTCACTGTTCTACGCTGATATTACTGGTAAAAAAATTAAATTGTTTGGGTTTTTTTCTCCTCAAGATGAGTCTGGTTTTTGCCCATGACCATAAGTGGTGAGCAAAACCCTTCCAGTCCCTTTTTTTTGTCTGGCCCCTTTTTGTGGGCATCGTGGTGCTCAGATGCCCACTGGGCTTAAACCATAATAACAACAGCAAAAAAGGTCCCAGTTGCCATATTGTATTCAGAATTCCATTTTTCTTAATTCAACAAAAGTGAAACATTAATTTCATCAAAATAAAAATGAAAACTCTTCACAGAGAAGTGACTATGTACCTTTCTTTAGCATAGGAATTTGTTGCCTACAGCAGATGAGTTTCTGCTGTGTCACCATGCATATATTTCTGTAATCTGAGGTAGAAACAGATTGCACTTCTGAAAGAATATGCACACACAAAAAAATTTGTATTAGAATAGAGAGAAAAAAATGCTATAGATTTCTGTAAAAGAACTACTGGGTTTAATTTGAGGCTTAAGAGTCAAGTAGGATTCTACTATAACTGTAAAGTATTCATTTGTATTCTTTGAGCAGGGAAGCCTCTCTGATATACATGATAGGAACAAGCAGAACTTCTGTTTCTCACAAAGACTTCAGATCAACAAAATATGAATATGTTTACAAATTTAAATTGGTTTCAAAATATACAAAGGACACAAAAAATTAAATACCATTATATGCAAGGAGAGGCAACTTCTTTAATTTTAAGCTAAGTGCTTTACTGGTAATAATAACTATCATTAGTCATTCACTTATTCTGAAGAATTTCCTCAGAATGGGAGCTTTATAAAGCTAAACAATGGCATTGTTAACAGCCCTCCAATAATCCTCTTCTTCGCCTTTACATGGACCTTGCAACAAATTAACCTTAAGCTCCTGTCTTGAACACATCTATAATCTTAACTACTTTTGGTCTCAAAGTCTTAGGAACTTTTTTGGAATAGGAAGTCTGCAGGATGGGCAAAAGCTAACAGAGCCTGCCATTAACTTGCCCTTCATGCAGCATACAGATGATTTATTTCTGCTTTGGTCATTGCCTCATTAATTTTGAAAATTTGCCAAGATCAAGGTCTTCAACTGTCTTAGACGGTATCACTCTTATCTCTACACTTCACTGTTGTCTTTACTATCAGGAACAAGCCGGGCGACTGTGTTCATACTACATTTACTAAGCTTGGTTCCTACCCTCTGCTTGGCACCCAAAGCTGTTATATTAATGAAATAATGATAGTAGCAACCCCTAGGAAAACCCCTATTACAGTAGTGAAACCTTACTATCGTACTTAAGAACCAGATTCTTATTTTATTTACATAAATCCATTTTGGTCAATCAAAGTATTTACTAAGGGTGTCAGAAGTCATTCTGTCCCTGTACTCCGCTCTAGTGAAACCTCACCTGTAGTACTTCATCCAGGTCTGGAGTCCTCAGTATTAGGGAGACATGGACGTGTTGGAGCAGGTCCAGAGGAGGGCCACAAAAATTATCAGTCAGAGGGAAGGAAAGCCTTTTCTATGAGGGAAGACTGAGAGAATTTGGGTTGTTTAGCCTGGAGAAGAGAAGGCTCCAGGGAGACATTATTGAAGACTTTTAGTACTTAAAGTGGACTTATAAGATAGAGACATACTTTTTAATAATGCCTGTAGTGATAGGACGAAAGGAAGTGGTTTCAAGCTAAAAGATGGCAGACTCAGACTAGATACAAGGAAGAAATATTTTATGATGAGGGTGGTTAAACACTGGAACAAGTTGCCCATCCCTGGAAGCTTTCAAATTCAGCTTGGATGGGGCTCTTAGCAACCTGATCTAGTTGAAGATGTCCATGCTCATTGCAGGAGTGTTGGACTAGATGATCTTTAAAGGTCTCTTCCTAGCCAAACCATTCTATGATTCTATGATTTACTGAAGGTGTCAAGTATATCAGAGTCAAGTCTAAATATCAGGCCAAATTATTTACCTTTTCAATATGGACTAAGATGCCTCTTTCAGCAACAATATGTTTATCCAGGGGTTTATTGTAGTTTAGAATTGTGTTCTGGTTTCCATCTTTACCAGAGTTTTAGAACTTAAAATCTAGGTGTATTCAACATGCCTTTTATCTGAGCACTTTTCTTATTCTTCATTATTTGCTGAATAAGAAAATCATGACTGGTTGAGCAGGAGCAAGGTGGATTGTGAGGTTAGCTCAAATTGGCACAGATTTCTGGAAGACCTTTTTTTGTTTATTTCTTTCTTTTCTTTCTACTTTCTCCAGTATGACTGTAGTTGCCTTTAAGATAATTTGGGATTTTTATTTTATGGAATTCCTGCTATTACATAAATCTGCAGAGTGGTGTGCTCTTCATCCCTTCTTTAATTTCTTTTGTTCTTAACATAATCACTGTATGGTGATCAACTAAGAATTGTTTTTTGTGTGCTTGTAACCAAAATGGGTGTTTGATTGACTCTTTGAATTGAGCATCTATTATGTGACCCTTTGTAATTGCAAAATCTGGACTTCAGCAGTGGAGCTTCGAACCTAGTTTATTCTGTGTTATGTTGAACAGCAGGCAAATTAGAAGGTGATTCAGGAAACATTTTTCCCTTCTCTTTCTCCCTCCCTCTCTCATTTTCTTGGATGCACTGTTTCATGCTCCACTTACTCCACATGCATAAGCAGCCAGAAGACTGCAGCAAAAATTAGGAAATTTAAACATTAGACATGAACAATACTTTCTGGTCTAAATTCTGATAATTCTTTGCTTTTCAGTTGAAATCTCCCTTAGATCAGGAGTGGGAAGGGAGTTACTTATTAAGATGTCTTATCAGGTTTGTTGTAGCCTTTATAGGTGCAAAGAACTCCAAATTTATAACATTCTTTGGAGACAGCAGTGGTTAAATGTTGGGTTGGCCAAAAAGTAATTCTGTATTTTTTAAGAGATGGACATACCTATCTTGAAATGTAACTACTTTCATTTTAAACTTCAAATTCATTATGTAACTTGACAGCTGACAGTTCAACCTTGTTTTAGAAAAAGAAAGTGCATGATTTCATTAAGAATTTTTTATTTGGTGTTCATTTCAAAATGAAAAATAAAAAAGAACATTTTCATCTTATTTTGCTGTCTTATTTCTGAAAAAGAAAAACCACTGTGCATGCTCGTAAAAAGTTATGTTATGTGTGAATATGCCTTAAAAATGTGGTAGTAGATATTACCACATTCACCATATTTGCCAGACCTGGTGCCATCAGACTACCATTTGTTTTGTTGTTTACAAAACTCCTTGAATGGTAAAACCTTCACTGCTGATGAGGTTTTCAAATCATTCTTGGAACTCTTTTTTTGTCAAAAAAGGAAAGAACTTTTTTGAGCACTTAATCATGAAGTTGCCTGAAAGATGGCAAAAAGTAATTGGACAAAATGGGAATGATGTTTAATACAGTTGAGTTTTTTTCCCATGAAAGGTTTGCCTTTTATTTACTCAGAATAAAATGCAATTACTTTTTGGCCAACCCAATAAATTGAACTTTTGCAGAACTGCCTTGTCCTCCTCTGCATTTTGGCTCATTAAAAATGTTCATAATAAACATATTTTGTAAGCATTTCATCTATCAGCTTGAGCATGTGGGTGTATTTGCAAGCACTGCAATTTGGAAGGAAATTTGCAACCTCATCTAACAAATTACTGCAAGCAAGCATTATCATGGAGATATTTGTTTAAAGGAAAATATTAAAGCTTGCGGGAGATGTACGTGTCCTCTTAGAAGGTTTGTTGGTAGGTTAAAATAGGTATTGTGAGTGCAGCATAAAATTATTTAGAGGACTGATTTGGAAAAATGCAGTTATATATAACACAAAACCTGGCCACTATTTACAACAGAGCTGTGTTGTAAAGAGGAGTGGGATGAGGAGACTGGGCCATCTTAGCTGAATATATGAAAAGAAAAAGAAAAAGACCATTTAGTACTTTTGTTGTAACACCCTCTTTGTTGAAGGAGGAAATAATATTGTATATAGTAATTTATATACCTTGCTAGCTAAGGTATTAGTGCTCCATTTAATGTTCTGGTACTCAGTTCACTGTTCTAGTATTTTACTTTGTGCATTTGTCTTCCCTGTATTAGTTACTGCAGCTTAATTTGTTTTGTAAGGTACAAAATGAGAATGATACTTTATTTTAAAGAAGGTTAGTAGAAGGAAAGTATTTCATTTAAAATTCTGAAATATAGTCTATATTGTAGAGTATTTCCTCCATAATACACTGCATATGCTTTTTAGTTCGCAGTGCCTGGCAAAGTCAACGATTCAATTTCTTCCTAGAAGACTGGATTTGAAATAGTGTACAAATATTTTATTTTAATATATATGATATAGACACAAGTATACATATATGTGCACACACACACATAGCTATATTATAATTATAATATTTAAATTAGTACACACAGAATTATTTTCAAATATAGAATGGGAATGTGCTATGGACACAAACACTGTGAAGGCCATGAAAAATACATGACTTAGGAGCATAAGAAAAGGAGTTTTCCTTGGGATATTGGATCCAGTTCCACTGTCTTAGAGTTCCTTTGCATTTCTGACATCTACAACATCACATAGAATTCATTCATGCAATAAAATCCACAGTATTAAGTACGTATACTGTGAAAATGTGTATTCTTACTGAACTTCTGTTGATAATTTCATTTGATGTCCTGAATTTCTTCTGTTAAGAGAAGGCTTTAAAAGTTGCCTCTATTAACTCTTTTTTTTCTTTCACTTTTATCTTTCTAACACTTTTCCTTTTAGTTACCTATAGCTACTGCATATTTGTCTTGGTTACAGATCATATTTTACCTTTTTAAAACCATGGCCATGTTCACCTTCATCAATTCACATGCTGTGATCAAATAAAGTACATATTGTCATGACCAAAAGGACTGTGGTAGACTAACCTTGTCTGGACTGGGTACACACCTGGCCGCTCTATCGCTCCCCTTCTCAGCAAGATGGCGAGGAGAAAATAGAAGATGGAAAAAAACTTGTGGGTCAAGGTAAGAACAGTTTATTAAGCAAAAGCAAAAGGCTGCACATGCAAGGAAAGGAAAACAAAAGATTTTATTCTTTACTTCCTATCAGGAGGTGATGTCCAGCCATTTCCCACAAAGCAGGACTTCAGTACATGTAGTAGTTGCTTCTGAAGACAAACATCATAAATAATTAACTCCCCCCCCCACCCCTTTACTCTTCCTTTCCTTTTGGCTTTCATTTCTGAGCAGGTGTCATATTGTATGGAATTTTCCTTTGGTCAGTTTGGGTCAGTTGTCTTGGCTATGTCCCTGTAGTGGTTTAACCCAGAAAGCAGCTAAACACCACACAGCCTGATGGGGTGGGGGAGAGAATCGAAAGAGTGAAAGTGAGAAAACTCATGGGTTGACATAAAGACTATTTAATGATTAAAATAAACCAGACTGAAATAGTAATAATAACAGCAAAAACAATAATAAAAATAATTAATTGTAAAAAAATGGGAACAACGATAATAAAGCAATCAAAACTAAGTTCAAACAGCAGTCACTGTCCATATACCAACAAAAATATGACAGCAGCAGATGAAGAGTAAGCCTCAAGAACTGAATGAACTAGACCTTCTGGACATGGCTACCATCAGAGAAAAGTGAACTCTACCCAGCAAACTTCCCAATTTATAATGAGTTTGATATATATGGTATAGATACTTTATTGGCCAGCTTGGCCATCTGTCCTGGCTGTATCCCCTCCCAATGTCTTGTACAGAAAAAACTGGGAACACAGGTGTAGGGAAAAATTGA
>NW_010183241.1:59443-92582 GCF_000695765.1 Mesitornis unicolor
TTGAGTTAATGTAAGCATTGTTTAAGCACTTGGCCACAACGAAAACATCATCTAAGTATATAACCAACTTGTTTTTACTTATTCAAATACTGCAATCCTTTCAGAAATGCATCTCTCCTGAATAGAAAATTGATTCTATTCCAGTAAAACCACGACAATGTTCTCCCAAGGTCTTGCTCACTCTCAGTCTACTGGTGAGGTGGGGGTAAATGTTAGAGAGACAACCTGCTGTGTTATCAACACTTTTCTAGTCACTAACACAAAGCGCAGCACTATGAGGGCTGCTATGGAGAAAATAAACTACATCTCAGTCAGACTCAATGCAATCTCCATCCCTTATTCCATACCATTTGTGTTGTGCTCAGGTCCCACATAATTTAATATGTATCTAACAGTTCCATTGCATTTAATTCTCATTACTGAAATCCCTTCTTAACAACACTTAGAACTTAAACTACATACTTAAACCATCTTTATGCCCATCTTACAGGTTGATACATTCTCTTTAACTACTATTCTCTGTTTTATAACAGATAGATATTACTCTCTCATTCCATGGGCTTCCTCCACTCCTCCAGATGTTCACATGTGATTCGGGACCCATCTGCCAAGTTGGATGTTCAAAACAGGAGAAGCAGCGTATTCATTTGTTGGGCACCAACACCAACTTGGTTTGGATCATTGTTGCACTTATATGTTTCCTGGCAAAACTCACCCTTCGTTGGTTCAGGTCACTCCTCTTACATTCCTTCCTACAACATACAATTCACATCATAGACTATTTTTCCCCACAGTTAAATTTCCTTGAGGCACACATCCTTCAGTATTACCCACCAAGTACAGCCAGGTACTTGAGCACAGACAATCCCTTGAATGGGTTTGCCTTTCCCTTGAATGGGAGAACCAATCCACACCTCCGTTCCCAGCCAGTTCCTTTGTGCTCTACAAGGACCTTTTCTTCTCCCACAGTATGTGGAGGATTTGTTTGACCGGGACCAGGATGGTCAGGAGACCCTCTGGTGTTAACCAGCCAAATGGCTTCTGCTGAATTTGTATCCCAGTGCTTCCATGCCCCATTGCCTAATGTTCTCAACATAATCTTTAATGGTTCATTTTATCTCTCAATCTTTCCAGAGGTTTGTGGGTAATACAGGATGTGATACACCCACTCAATGCCATGTCTCTTTGTCCAGGAGTTTATGAGATTATTTCATAAATGAGTCCCATTGTCTGATTAAATTCTTTCTAAGGTGTCATGTTGCCACAAAATTTGCCTTTCAAGGCCTAAGATGGTGTTTTGGGCAGTGGCATGGTTTATATATTTCTTTTTACTTCTTCTGCTGCCAGTTAGTGAGCTCTCAGCTTATTATCGCTTCCAGAAGGTGTGAACTTGTATTTTGTAATAAAGAAACCTATCCCATTTCTATGGCTCCAGTCCTCAAGGTCAGCTATTCTTTCTCCAAGACTCCTTTGTAAAGACTGCTCCCCAATTTCACAGTGCCAGAAAATTTCACAAGTGCACATTGACTTATATGTCAATATCATTGACATACAAGTGTAGACAAAATTAGTCACAAGTTGTATTCTCAAGAAACTCAGTAAGTGCCTTGCAGTCTCTAAACTCTTTTTTCAGTATAACTCATTTTGGGCTTTCCCTTCAGCCATATGCTCATTTATCCCATAGTTCTTCTGACACCCATACTTGCCAGATTTTACAATAATTTTCCATTTGGCATGATAGGAAACATTTGTAGATGTCCAGAGAGATTATTTTTTCTAGTTTCCCATATGAAAGTAAATGCCATATTGAAGAAAGTAAGTACATCATGTCAGAATTATCTTTCTCTGGTAAAGTCATATTGCATTATTTCACCTGTCATTTATCTCCCAATTTTCTGAAGCTTTACCTTGTCTTGAGAGCAAAATAACAGATCAGTACCTAAGATCACTTCCTGCCCTTTACTATTCTCCAGTCATACAGTACCTCATCTGACTTGGATTCATTTAAAAATGTTGCTGTTCGACCTGAAATTTCAAATGCCAGGGATTTTTCCACCATCTAGGACAGAAAACAGAGATACCCTCAACATGAGTGCATTAAGACTTACAGTTACCTCTATTATAAATTTTATAATTTTATATATATATATAATTTATATATAAATAACTATATATCTGCCTTTATTTTCTCAGCATCTTGTCTTTGCCGAAAGGTTCATTGTCATTGTACTGAGATCAAGTGAAGTATTTATGCTTCTCTGACAATGTACTTCTTATGAGACCTATGTGAAATGGATTGCAAAGCAGAATTTCAAAGCATGTACTTCTGAACTTGGTGCAGACACCAAATTGGCTTGACATTGCTATTAAAATAGATCTTCTGTGAGGCAAACTAGAAAAACTCTGCTAACCGAGACAGGAGGAAAAAAAAAAGAAATATTCTCCAATTTTCTTCTGTCTTTCATGGAGGATTTTTCAAAGTTTTCCTGCAGCTTTTGTTCAAAGCACAAAGGTGGAGACTTGCTGGCTAGAATATCTCCCTGAGGTATCTATTTATTGCAGAGGGGTTTTTTTAGGCCTATTTCGCTTTGACTGGATGTTAGCTGAAGACAAAGCCTACAGATCACAGCTTTTGCAAAATATTTAAAGCTTTACTGAGACTTCTAGTGCCTTTTAAGTATTCTCTCCAATTTGTGTTAGTTTCTTACCAGGTATTTTGCCCACCTGCCAACCAGTAATAGAATGTGGGAACAATGCTTTCAGTGATGGCTTGACTTTCATTTTTTTTCAAATCTTATAGCATAGCACCTTATTTTTTAATAGAGTGGTAAAAGCTATGTGAAAACTATGTATAGTGTAAGATTAAATGGAATAACTGAGTATTTCAAATGTTAACTGCTCAGAAAGAAAAAATGTCAAAAATAGCTGGAAACAGGGATAATGAATTCAACTACTAAAAGAACAATTTCTTTTTTCCTTCATTTCAAGATTTTCTCTCCCAGCCTACAGTGTAAGAAGGAAAAACTCAGTGCTTTCTCCCCTGGATCTTTTCAATTTATAAAAAGGTATTTTTTCTTTTTTTGCTTTTCAATAGAACTGATTAGTACCAGTCTAAACTTTACTAAAAGATCTGCTCTAAAAAAGTAACCCTGTGAGAACAGCTAAGTTTAGAATAGCCTGGATGGAACAAAAGGTAATTCTGGCATGTCATCTTCTAGCAGTGCTCAAGCAAGCCCTGCAGAAACTTGTGACACATGGTGCTGTGGTTATGTATGTACATGCTTACAGTGTCAGGTACTATCTCTAGCAGTTTTGCCTGGCTTGATGTTCTCTGTGATGTGCTGCCTTGCCATTAATTTTGTGGCACAGAAGATGCAGCCAGAAGTAAGTCTGTGGGAATGCAGAGATAACATCAGTGGCCTTGATAGTAGCTCTTATCAGCATGCAGAGTTAGTCTCGGCCAGCTGTTCTTGCCCCGCTATAATACTGATGTGGCTCTATGTCCCAAGGACTGATTAGTTCCATGACTTCATTTGGAAATAGGGAAGACAGTGGTTTATTTATTTAAGATTGGAGGTGAAGTCTCTAAGCCCATCTGTGTGAATGCTAACTCCATGGAATACTAGTCAGCATCTTGCTAGTCTTCCCTGCCTGGCCTCTTCTGCCATGTTCTGATTTTAGGTATGCTTCAGCATTCATTGCACACCAAGGTTGGAAAAAAATGTTTGTCAGACAAACTCATAGACGACGACAAACCATACGGGATATACCTTTTGTATTTCATACCAAAAAGCACCTGTCAAAAGTCCTGCCATGATCATGTGAGCAGTACAATTTAAGTGACAAATTTTTGTCACCAGGGAATGTCCTTTCTCAGCTGCCTAGAAAATTGACCTGACAAACGTGTGGAGCAAGAGGATTACGGGTTACAGTGGTAGTCTTACAGTTGCTCACGATAACATGCTCTCTCTGCACGTCATAGTGGTTTCACATTCCGGGTAGAGAAAAGAAAACCATATGAAGGTGGGTAAAAGCACTACTAGTTTTGAGACTTGGGACCTGGAAGATTCTGCCTGATGCAAAGTGCCCTATCATGACAATGTCAGAAAGCATGTAAGAATTATGATATCACATAAAATATAGCAAAGATGCCTCACTTTGCACCAGTTGATTAAAATGTGATTTTGATTTTGTGTTCAATGAACTATAAAGGGCAACTATTTCTATGCTTCTGCTTGCAAGATCAGAGCAGATACTGACTGGTAGTTGAATTTGTTTAGAGACGATCAAGTAGACCCCTAGAAGAGTAAAACTAGTCAGTACCTCTTAGCCACTGGAAGGATACAAGGTTTATGTAGCCAAGGAGAAGGAATGACATTTTGTGAGTGTGTTTAAGCTTGATTTTCAACAAGATTGTGAGAGGGATTTTTTCATACAGATTCTAGTTTGGCCAAAACTAGGAAAAGTGAAGTTTTTGTGTTGTAAGGTCCCTCTTTAATTTTTTTTAAGCTCTGTCAGAATTTCTGGAATTCCAGTCATGGTATTCAACTCTCATGGTAGACAGGGAACTGGAATATAGGCCTTATTTATACTGTGTTGAAAGATTAGGCTTAGGAACGTTCTTCTCTGTTGGTAAATATAAAGCATACTTTGATTCTTCTTGTTTCTTCAGGCAACCTGTTTTGCAGCATCAGACTAATTAAAAGTACCTTTCAGTTCCATCCATAGCTGCTTTTGTTGTTCATATATTATTTTAGTTCATAAATGAAGTAGAAGCATCAATTCATAAGGAAAGAAAACCTAAAAGGAATTTCCAAAGGTCATCAGTTCCACACCCATATCCTAAAAAAGGATTATCCTTCTTATTTGTTTCTGGCAGCTATTTGTCTAATCTATTCTTGGAGAGAGGGGAAAAAAAAACCAAAATTCTTATAATGCAATTTGGTAGACTGTGTCTGCAAACTGTCCCAGTGTTTTACAGTAAACTAGCATTAAATAAAACTTTAAAAATCTCCTTCTACACAACCATAATTTGACCCATCCCCCAAAGGCACGGTAAGGGCTCTTCATTAAATCTTTAGGTACATGAAAGCTGTTACAATTTTGTCTTTCTGGTGTTTTATTTTCTGCCTGAAAACTCTGGTAGTTCAGTCCTTCCTTGTAAGTCAGGCTTTCCATACATTAAACTGTACTCTTATTCTTTCTGTATTTCTTCTCTGGATTACTCCGACCTACCTCTCTGACCCTCTAATTGTGGGTGAGATGCTCCAAGAAATGTTGTCAAGTACTCAGTAGAATGGAAAGTTTCATTACATTTGCATCACATTTCTTATGGAAATGACTACTGACAAAACTTGTTACTATGGTATTTCCTTTTGCTGTACGAGGATGACATTTTACACTTTTGTATAGTGGCCTGCTATAATTGTCTCAGGCAAAAGTGCAATAGCAGGCTTTCTTATGTCTATATTTTTCTCTTTTCACTCATGTCGTGCTTTATCCCCCGATCATCAACTAAGCACCACACAGCCACTAGCTCACTCCCTTGCAGCAGGATGGGGAAGAGTAAAAGGGTGAAAACTCATGGGTTGAGATAAAAGCAATAGGTAAAGAAAAGCCACATACACCAGCAAAGCAAGACAAGGAATTTATTCACTACTTTCCATTGCAGTTAACTGTTCAGCTATCTCTAGGAAAGCAGGGATCCACCATGCACAATGGTTACCTGGGAAGAGAAATATCATCAATCCAAACATTCCCTCAACCTTCTTCTTGCCTCATATTTTTATTGCTGATCATGACATCATATGGTATGAAAAATCCCTTTATTCAGTTGGGGTCAGCTGTCCCAGCTGTGTCCCCTTCTCACCTTCTAGGGCACCCCCTGTCTACTTGCTGGTAGAGTGGTGTGAGAAGCAGAAAAGGCCTTGACTCTGTGTAAGTACTGCTCAACAAAAACTTCCCTGTATTACGCACACTGTTTCCAGCACAAATCCAAAACATATCCCCATACTATGAAGAAAATTAACTCTATCTCAGCCAAAACCAGAACAACTCAATAGAGTTGTATTATAATTTTGTGGCAAAAATCAGACTAATTCCTGGACTCCTTCTCTACTGCTTATGCGTTTTCAAGTTACAGGTATTCTCATTGCTGCGAAAAAGTTAAAGAGAATACTTCTATTTAGTTTATATACATTAAATAGTATTGATCTTCAAAATGCCCAGACGGACATATGAGATCTTCATCCTGCCCATTCATATCTCTTTTTCCATTCTGGAAAATTAACCATTCTCAAGTAATTGAAGTTCTCAGTGGCTTTACTCAAGAGTGGAGCATGATTCTTTATTGATTTTGCTTATATTTGTGTTTATTCAGGAATAAAATCTGAGTTATTATCTTGGAACTGAGCTGATGTTCTCTTTTTCATTATATCTGTAGGAGGAACTATTTAACTGTCAGTGTCCTGAAAATCCTAGAAATAGAAGATAACATCTTTATCCTGCAATTGCTACTGATAGTTGAGAAATCCTAAACTATTCATTATCTACCATGATACAAAATGACTTTTCCAAATGTATTGTTGCTAAGTTTGTCAGACTCTTCATGAAGCAAATTTCCATGGAAAGTCAGGTAATGAAAAAGAACTTACAGTGGTTGGTTTTGAATGTGGGCTTAGATTTTTGAACTATCTGGTTTTAATGCTGATATTTTATGCAATCTAGTCTAAAATTTCCCTGCTGGCTGACAGTTCAGCCGTAGGATTTTAAGGGACTGGAACAGTCAGTATGACAGTGAATATATTGCAGCTGGTGATTTGTCAACGTGTTCAGCAGTCTTTTTGGTAAGGTGGTAAAAAATGCAAAACCATTTTGAGAACTGATACTATTTCACAGAATCACAGAATCACAGAATCACAGAATCTCAGGAATTGGAAGGGACCTCTAAAGATCATCCAGTCCAACCCCCCTGCCAGAGCAGGATCACCTAAACTAGATCACACAGGAACGCGTCCAGGTTGGCCTTGAATGTGTTCAGAGAAGGAGACTCCACAACCTCTCTGGGCAGCCTGGTCCAGTGCTCTGTAACCCTCACAGTAAAAAAGTTGAAAATTCCCTATTTAGTTTTGGATAGTAACAAATCTGTTAGAACTAACTGAAATAGCAGGTGTTTGAGCATCTTCTGACAGTATTTTTTTAAAATTGAGAGAAATGGATTATCACCTGTTTAGAAGCCTCAGAGACAATGAACCTGGATACTAGATCTGTTTTGAGACTTCTTATAGATGTAATTTTCAAGAACAACAGCTTGCAGAGGAACAAACATCTCATATTAAACCACTACTATGTTGATCACCTACAATTATTTGAGAGAAATAGGATTTATATATCCCAGAGCTACAGAAACAGTCACAGAATCTATCACAGAATCGCAGAAGGGTTGAAGTTAGAAGGAACCTCTGGAGGTCATGTGGCCCAACATTCCACAAGCAGGACCACAGAGAGCTGGTGGCTCAGGGATGTGTCCAGACAAATTTTGAAGATCTCCAAAGAGGGAGACTCCACAACTTCTCTGGGCACCCTGTCACAGTGCTTGGTCACCCTCACAGCAAATAAGTGTTTCCTGATGTTCAGAGGGAACCTCCTGTGTTTCCATTTGTGCTGTTTGCTACTGGTGTTGTCACCACTGAAAAGAACCTGTTTCTGTCTTCTATATACCCTCACTTCAGGTGTTTACAGAAATTAGTAAGTTCCCCCTGAGCCTTTTCTTCTCCTAGCTGAACAATCCCAGATGTCTCAGCCTTTTCTCATAGGAGAGATGCTTCAGCTCCCTAAAAGTCTTTGTGGCCCTTTGGTTGACTTTCTCCAACATGTCTGTGTCTCTCTTGTACTGTGAGGGGTCAGAACTGGATGCAGCTCTCCAGGTGTGTTCTCAGCAATGCTGAGTAGAGGGGCAGGAAATGCTCCCTTGATCTGCTGGCAATATCTTGTCTAATGCAGCCCAGGATACTGGTAGTCTTTGTTACTGCAAGGGCACAACACTGTTTCATGTTCAACCTGGTGTCAATCAGGAACCCCAGGGCATTTTCTGCCCAATTGTTTTTCAGTTGCTTGGCCCCCAGTACATACTGGTATGTGGGATTGTTCCTCCCATGTGCAGGAATTTGCACTTCCCTTTGTTGAGGTTTATGAGTCTCCTCTCCAGCTTGTCAAGGTCCTTCTGCATGGCAGCACAACCATCTATCTATCTACCCTCTGTTACAGATGCTTTAGGTACGCTTAATATTCTAAACTGAGAAGATTATTGTTAGGCTTCTTCTGAAAATGGTTGGCTTTATTTTCTTACCATTAATTCTTTCCTAACAAACTCTCCTGAATGTGGGTTTTTATTTGTCCTTTGGTACTGAATAAATGGCTAGCACATTCTACTTTTTATAGCCTGAAGATAATAACCTTGTGAAAACAACCTGGAATGCCAATGTCTTTACTTAGCCAGAAGTTTTCTAATACTGACTTTTCTGAAGAGGCTTTTTCTATGTTTTTAAGGAATTATGTTATAGAGGCAATATAGATTCTATCAGAAGGGAAGCTCTTCCACAGAAAATTTCTTCTAAACTTTGCCCTACGTGTCACCAATAAATGAATATATATGACATGATAACCAGTTCATACGTTTACTCTTCTTACCTGACTACAATTAATGTTGGTTTGTTATCATTGCATCTAACATCTCCTTTCAATCTAGAAACCTCCACCAACCTTAAAAGGAATGTGAATGTGTAATTTAATCTAATAGCCTCTAGCAATACACTCTAATTGCAGTTGCCTTCTTGAAACTATGGCAAACCTTGAATCTTACTCTGAGTAACTTACACTGCCTGTTGTAATGTGATTTTGCAGTGATGGTAACACTGATGCTATGGGCTATGAATTCTAATTGAAATTGACTCTGGATTCATTTGGGGGAAAATTGCTTCACCGATTCCCATTGGTCTCATTGGAGTCCATTTCAGAGAATGCTTTTCTTGATGGCAAGACCAGTTCAAATGCTTCTGCCTTTTCTCCATTCCCATGTTTCCTTGCAGCCATGCATTGTCACACTTTCAGTTGTGCTGGTTTAATTTTTATAGAATAACATGGTCAGACAGATCAAAGAACTGATCAGGGGTTTTTAATGTCTGTATCAGCACAACTGAAGACACAGTTGAAAGGATGGAAAGCAGGTGTACTTTGAGCCATCTTTACCATCCAGTGAAATTACTTGAGTACCATCAGATTCACTATTTATAGAAGGAGAGTTTAGGATTTATCCCATGATAAAGTTCAGGTAACTATTTCTGAAATTTCATTCTCATATCTCCACATTCTAATACTAGTTTTACCTGCACAAACTTTTGACAGCTCCATCCAAGAACTAAAAAATGCTTGACTTTCTTACCCATCTCATTGTGTTGCAGTTGTGTCTAATCACGAGCTGAAGCTGTTACTGGTTTTAGAAGTCTTACTCCCCTACTTTTGCTACACTTTGTCCAAGCAATTAATAAACAGGGCTCTTCTGAAAATTACTTGATTCTCTACAGGGCTGTTAGCCAAGTAAAACAACACACAAGCTGATATTGTATTCACATAAAAACCAAAAGGAATAGAATTAACATTAGTCAAAAGTAGTTTATAAAAAAAACAGGTGTTCTAAATTCTTAATTTTTTCCTTGAAACTTGTACGTTTTGCTTAGAATTGTTAACCAGGTTGGTTTTTCAATGGTTTTATTCTTTACTTTTCTATAGTCAGACAGAAAATGAGCATATACATTATAAAAAAATTTGTATTCAAATGGAGATAAGTTTACACCCAAATGTGATGTAGTCATACACAGAGTAATATATTTTTACATGAAGAAGGGGAGATGTTTTCCTGGAAAATTACTCATAAAGGGCAAAAATGAGAAAACTCATGTGTTGACATAAAGACAGTTTAATAAGTAAAACAAAACCTGTGCATGCAAGCAAAGCAAAATAAGTAATCAATTCACTACTTCCTATGAGCAGGCAGGTGTTCAGCCACCTCCATGAAAGCAGTGCCTTGTCAAGTTGTGTTACTTGGGAAGAAAAACACCATATCTCCAAACATCACCCCTTTGGTTTTCTTCCCTCCAGCTTTTATTGCTGAGCTCAACATCTTATGGCATGGAATACTTCTTTCATCAATTTGGGTCAACTGTCCTGACTGTGTCACCTCCCAGCTTCTTGCCCTCTCCCAGCCTGAGAAACAAAAAAGGCCTTGATGCTGTGTAAGCGGTGCTCAGCAACACTGTGTTATTAGCACTGGTTTGGTTACAAATCTCAAATATATCACCATATAAACTACCATGAATGAAATTAACTCTATCCCACCCAAAATCAGTATTTTAAAAATCAGAAAGTCTGGATGACTGCTATTGCAGCAAATGCAGTAGGGAGTAGTAATAAATAAATTTGATTTCTAACTTCTTTACAAGGACTACATGTGCTAATAAAAATTATATAAGGGCATTTTTGTCTGGAAGTATCCTTACTGTGAGTAAGCCACCATTATCTTGGATGGGGAAATTTGGTATCACGATTTCTTCTGTCAATATTTACACTGTTGCTTCTGGCAAGAGCCCTCCTCACAGATTTTAGCCTTGTACGAGACCCTACACAGCAGTTAGTGTCAAATGAGATCCTGTTTCAGGAGGCTTTATGTTTAAAGAACTATTGTTCCATTTAAAGTATAGATATAATGAGTGAGTGACATGAGTTTGTAGGAATCATATGTATAAAGCAACATTAAGCTGTAAAAATATACAACTGCATGAGTAGATGATGGGAGATGGATCAAAACAGCTGGTATCAGCCTGAGGTGACTGAGGGAGTAGTAAGGTTTAGACAGACAGAATGCAAAGTCATGATCTTTTACTACTTTTTTTTGCATGTGTACAAAGTCACTAAATAAGTGTTAGTAAGGTTGTGATTCAGTTACCACTTGTCTGCCAATAGTGCAAGTTCATTTCCTATCATTAGGGCTAAGCTACTGTTTGAGTTGATCCTTCAAATGAAGAAGAGTTGGTTGCATGTATACTACTTCAAAATGGGATGAAAAGCTTCCCTGATCTCAATTGTGTAGGTTGTGATTTCTTCTGTTGCAACTTATCTATGTGTCTGATGAATAGAAAGGCTGTCTGGAGACTTGAACCTTAAGAAAAGAGGAAACAGAAGAGGAAGTATAGGTCTATGGTAGTATGTGTCCGTAATGTATACTCATAGGTTGTGGTGGGATGACTCTGACCAGTAGATGCCCACCCACCAGTCCTTCGCTCACTCCCCGACAGTGAAATGGGAGAGTTTAGAAGCATAAAAGTGAAAATACTTGTGGGTTTAAATAGTTTAATAAGTGAAGCAAAGTTGCACACACAAGAAAGGCAAAATAAGGAATTTGCTCACTATTTCCTTTGACAGGCAGATGTCTAGCTGCTTCCTGGGAAGCCAGGCCTCAGCATACATAATGGCTGCTTGGGAAAACTAACATCATAATCTTGAACATCATCCCATCCTTTTGCTTTTACTGAGTTTTCATTGCTGACCTTGTTATATGGTCAGTTTGGGCCAGCTGTCCTGTCCAGTCTCTTGCACACCCCCAGCCCACTCCCAAGTGGGGCAGAGTGGGAGAAAGAAAAGGTCTTGATGCTGTGCAAACATTGCTAGCAATAGCTAAATCACTGGTGTGTTATCATCACTATTCTAGTCACAGATTCAAAACACAGCACCATATGGGCTGCTGTGAAGAGGATTAACTTCGTCCAGCCAGACCCAGCACACAGATGCACAACTTTGTACCTTCCCTCCAGCTGTGGAAACAGAAGAGAGATAGAGACAGAGAGTACTATGCTACTGCACACAGAAATTGGGAGTTTATCTGTTCTCAGTACCACAGAAGGCAAACATAAGGCAGAGGTTAATGACTAGAGATAAGCTCTTCAGTACTCAAGTAAATATGCATTTGCTTCAGGCTAATGAAACCCAAGAGGAATATCTAGTTTTTCTAGTTAACAACCATCTTGGTCTTCAGTGACCAAGGAACCACAGCCTATCACTGAACAAAAAGCTCAACTTTCAAAATGTCCAGTCTCTTCTGAGATGAACTAGGACTGCAGGTCAGGCAAGGTAAACTCCTGACCCCTCCCTATGAATGCTTTTGCACTCTGCTTGCTGAACCTTCTGTAGGATCAGAGACTCCTGCTTGTCACAAGGCCAAGATATAGCTGAGAGATGTCCTTGCTGCTGCCAGAACTTGATGCTTGTAAACTAGTGTGCTTTGTGCTGTTTTGAAAAGCTGAGCACTTGGAAGTACTAAATGGGATTAACAGCCATTGAAGGTGGAAATAGGGAATAAGAATAGTAATTGGCACTTTGATACCTGCTGTAAAATGTGCTTAAAATGATTAATAATAATTTATGTAACCCAATACTTCCATGGTTTGTTTTGACAGGCAATATCATTACTTCTGTTCACAGATAAGGAAATAGCCCTTCACTGTGACTGCACTGCAGGCATCAAAAGGATAAAACCGGAAACAAAAGCTAAGTAATCTTGATATCCTGGGTTCTGCCTTTTATTTCCCCAGAACCACGCTGGAAGAGAAGTTTCACAGAGATTGAATTGTCTGTTTTGCTGAGAGCTAAGCTCTGAAATTGATATTTTTTAATACTACTAAAAAATAAATTAATACTGTTAGTTATTATGCTTAACTTGATATGCAAGACAGTATGTCATTCCTTTTTCCTTTGTCTCAAATAGCTAAAGCCTTCAGAAGCACATCCATCAAGAAACTGATACATGAAAGTACAAGGGGAAGAGAGATGGGAGTCACAGATTAGATGCTGATTCCCAAGAATTGTACAATGGTGAAGAAAGGGAAGGGAGAACCAACCCCCCACCTTTTTATTTCCCTTTTCCAGTGATTTCTCTACCCCAACGCCTAATAACTTCAATTTCTGGCCAAGGCAGAAATACAAAAATTCCAGCAGTGAAGCTGTAATAACAGTTTTTTCTTCATCACTTGAAATATTAAATACCCACAACTTCACAAGTAAACATTTTCTTATGTAATTTCCTACTACCTTCATTTTCCCTGCACCCAAGGAAGCTGGAAATCTGACAGGTACTAAAAACTGCAATCTTAGAAATTTCATCATAATCTAAGTATACTTTAAATTATTTTTCAGCAATTTCTGCACTGTGTTCTAAAAATTATGACATTGAGTGTTTTGCTTGTCAAATTAAATGAAGGTGGACCTTGCACTGCTCCAAGCCCCTACAGTAGCCGACCATACAATTCTGCATTAGTGATGCACTCAAGAAAAGGGTTAATCTCATACTATGTCTTGCCCAAGTCAGTATCAGAACTACATGAATTAAGCAGATTAAATTGGGCTGTGTGTGGATAAGCAACTAGTGAAAGCCAAAAAATATGAGCTAGTATGCGAAAAGTGTTCTTTTTTCCTTGTAATTAGACTTTGAAGGCTTAACCTCAGGAACAGCTTCCCTAAAACTTCAGGCTATGACTTGGAAAAAAAAAGAATAAAAGAAAAAGAGAAAAGAAAAAAAGAAAAAAAATAAACAAAACAACACAAAGCAGCTGAGTGTCAACCACTGTTTTTAGGAAAGACTTGGGAGCAAAAATTTTTGACATGCCAAAATCTTAACATATACATGAATCAAGTTTAAGGCCAGCCATTCACACTGTAGCAGTTCAAGACGTACATCTCTCCCAGAATGGCTTTCATCCCGGCTGGCATGTGAAAGAAGAATTTTGCTATGCTTCAGCAGCGTAAGGCATTGGGGCTTCTGAGCACTGCCATCTCAAAACATAATTTCCTTTCAAATGCTTGTGCTGGTTGTTAACTTTCTGGTTACAGTTGAAATAAAACATTTGTGTTTCAGAAAGAATGATAGTGCTTGAATTTCTAATTAATTTTGAATGCTATTTTCAAGATTACTATGAAGACATAGTTTGGTAGGTGGCCATGATTGTGGTATGTCAGTATAAAATATTTTCATTCACAACCAAGTAATTAATCTTTACCAATATATACTTCAGTTCCTCTTTAATTTTGTGCAGTGGAGTATGACAACACTTTTCACTTTGATATTTCCTATACGGAGGTGTTTCAGTAAGATATAGACCTGTAAGTTATTCTTGCAGATGATACATCTTACATGATGGAAGATTTTAAGGGAATAGAAATACTGTAGGCTAGGTTAAGCTCTAAAAATGAGTTTAGATGTAACAATTGGGTTAAACACCATGGAAACACTAAGTTATCTTAGAAAAAGTCATAGAAGTTGCCTATGAAATGTTGGACTATCGATAGATGAAGCTATCACTGTTGAGTATTTATTCGTTTGAATTAAGACAGAGAAGCAGGAAAAATAAAGTAACAGGATTGTGAAAAAACTTGACTTTGTGGAAAGAATACACATTCAGCCTGGCTCAGGTCCCATTGACTATGCTGGAGATGAGTACATTCTTATTAAAGATGAGCTAGTGTGAGTTTGAATCAGGAATTTTTGTGTTTCAGAATAATGATCACTGATAATTTTGTCACATTGATGTTAGTGGACCTGGGTTTAATCTTATTTCCTAAGTTACATAGCTGCTTAACATTGACATTTTGCCTATATCAAGAACAAAAGACTCTGGCCTCTTACATGACAGGGTGGCCAGTTAGGAAGATATTAAGTGGAATATAACACAGTAAAGCTGGAAAATCAACTAGTAGAATTAAAGAAATATTAATTTATTAAAAAAAAAACCAACAGGGGAAGTTTCTACAAAAATTTATTTTTTTGCTAATGACCGTAAATACACTGACTATTTAAAGTGCTGGAATAACGGAGAGTGACATAAAACCAATACAGACAAAACAGGAGGAGTCCAATGTAAAACTTCCTTGCTGTTCAGTGTAAGTAGCAATGATTTCTAAGCAAATTCTGTATTAGCTTCCTTCCAAAGTTCAATGAACAGTAAGAAATTCTAAAATAATAATAATAATAATAACAACAATAATAATAATAAAAAGTAGTAGAAAGACTGAGAGCAAATAGAACTTTTGCTTGGATTTAGACTTTAAGTTTAGATAGTTTCCACATTGTGAAGTAGTACAAGTACAAAATAAAAGAGATATTTCAGGAAAAGGACAAGAAATATTTTATCCTAAAAATGTCATAATGGGACATTTTTATATTTCAATTTGGTTTTCTAGTTTGCTTCTTTGCTTTTGTTTTTGTGGTTTTGTTTTTGTGTTTTTGTTTTTGTTTTGTTTTTCTCATTTAATTACAATTCCAGGCAAATTAAATTCCTTTTACAGTGATTTTCATGTGACATATTTGTTTCTTTCACATGAACAGGATTTAATCGATATTAATCTGAATTTGTCCCCTTTTATCTAAAAGAGACTGTTTCTACAAGAGGAATTATTTTGCATTTTTTCTTCCTCTTTTCTTTTTGTGGTGAGTTTTTGTAATGGGTTGATTCTAGCCAGCAGTTAAACACCCACACGGCTGTTTATGTATTGTTCTCTTCCCTATCCCAACCAAGTGGGACAGGGTAGAGAACAGAAAGACTGAAAAAAACCCTCATGAATTGAGATGCAGACAGTTTAATAGGTGAAGGAAAGAGAAAAAAAATTACTAAACAATGCAAATCAGCCATTCACCATCTCCCACAAGCAGACTGATACTCAGCCAGTCTCCAAGTAATGGCCACTTTGGAAGCCAAGGAACCCCATGTCTATCTTCCTCTATCCCAGTTTTAATGCTGAGTATGGTATTATATGGTATGAAATATCCCTCTTGTGTTTTAGTCACAAATCCAAATCACAGCACCACAGGGGTTGCTATGAAGACAGTTAACTTAGTACCAGCCAGACCCAGTATAGTCTTAGAACAATTTATCAGTTTTCCAGGTCACGGAGTAATTGCATATTGCCTACCGATCCACCTCATCTTCTCAGTTTCCAACAAATAAAACATACCTTATTTTTTGTTATGATTGCAAATAGGTGTGGGATTTTTTTTTCTGTTTTTGTTTGTTTGTTTTTTCCAGAATGGAGAGGTTAGGAGACGTAATAAGTTCATGGCTTGTAAAGTTATTTGTGATCTTTCAAGATGAGAATAAAGAAATTTACTAGGTTAAATCTGTTTCAAGTTTGCTCCCTCCGGAAGTGATATTTGCTTGAAGAAATATCAGATAACCACAATATTGGAAATGTACACGCACTAGGATAAATAAAAACTTTTATGTTTACTTTTGTCTTTGTCTTAAAGATGTAATAATGGATATGGAAGCCACTACTGTCCATGTAACAGCCATTACCTACTCAGATAGCTTTGACACTTCCCAGCACCCAAGGTTGCTGAAAAGAGCCAGAGAGCTCACACTTATTAGAGAGCTAGGACTGGTAAATGTGTGTGTGGGGAACTTCCACGCTGTGCAAATTAGTACTGAAATTACATTGGCCTCTTATAGCTCCTGTTTATCCAGTGTTCTTTGCTGTTTTTCTATCAGCTGAAATGAATGGTAATTTTATTACCATTATTATTTCTTTTATTTTGTGTGTGTGTCTTCATCGCTTTCAATGTTGTCTTAAAAAAGCATTGAAGTTACTTTTGAAAAATAAGGCTTAATTCACAAAGCTCAGTTTTAATAGGCTGGGCTTTGAATACATGTCAGACGTGAGATTCCTGCTATCAAGTCACAGGCTGCTGCAGGCAGCTATACTACTCAATATAGAGGATATTTTTCTTAAGAAGAGAGCAAGAATAAGAATAACTTAAAAAAAAAAACTCCAAACACAGTTGTCCTATCTTATTGTACACAAGGCCTTACATAAGTAAAATGGCAGAAAAGAAAACAGCTGAACAAAGCTTGGTGAGGCACTATACTGAAGGTATGTGTCAGGCAACAACTCAAATTGCTGTACAGGTATAGCAAAATTTCAGCATTAGAAAGCTAGGAAATCCTAAGCAGTTTTCCTGACTTCTTAGGGCAAAGAAGTATTCCGGTACCAATAGCTACATGTATTATATTGTATTATCTGTATTCCATGTGGAATACTGTTGTGAACAATAGCTTTCCTCACAGGGACAGGAAGAATAACTTTGGGAGAGGGAGGTAGGTGCAGATCAAAGTAGGGGCTGACTGTGGTTCAATATTCACTGCTATAGAGATGGATGCAATTTACAGGAGGAGCTGGAAAGGTCACTGGGTGATAGAACTATTTAATTTCATCCTATATTTCTGGGTTCTTAGGGACAGGGAAAAGTAGAGTCCCTTTATCAACATGGGAATGGTGCACACTTGCTTGTGGATTTATAGTATGGAATAAGCCGTCATTTCCTCTAAAATTTAAAAGCTGGGAGGCCAATAGGCAATCTCATGATTCCATAGGTCTGATACAGTAGAAATACTTAAATAAGTGATTGATTTGCAGTTTGATAAGATACTCTGGTTATAGCTTGCTTAACTTTTTCAGAGTGTCTGGCATTGCACAAATAAGAGTTCACCAAATCTTCACACCTGCTGCCGTCTCCAAAGTCTGTGTTTCACATAGAGCAGAGATAAAAGAGGATCCAAGCAGATTCTGTGTCACCTTGCAACTGAAGCAGCAGCTCAGGCTTCAGTCTTACCAGAATTCGTCAACTTGTACTCATTTTGTATGCTTGTAAAAATGGATATCTATTGTAATACACATATTATTGATCTGCTCATTGCAATGTTTTTAAATACTTTTTTACTTATCTATTAATGCTGTGGCCTGAAATCTCAAGGCAAATCTTTGTGGCAGGAGTAAAATTAAAACAAGCAGTTTGTTCACAGTCGATCAATTACATTACTCATTCACTATAGAAGTGTGCATTCAAAGAACATTGAAGCTATAAATTAAATTAAATTACCAGGTTCCAGTATACTCATAATTAGACTTCCCATAGCACGTTTATCTAGGGTACAGCTCTACAGTCTAACAGAAAACACCATTGATGTATTAAAAGCAGGGTAAAAAACACAACACTGCGGAAATAGGTCAGCAAGGGGTGACAGTAGAAACACCACAAGTGTTTGTCTAAAAGGAAAAATGCATTTTTGTGTGCCACAACGAGTTATGAGAAATAGTGTGTCCTAGCTGACAGGATTTGGAGCTGTGGTTTGGGTATGTTGACTTCTATTCCTGTTAATATTCTGTTGGGTGAGTTACCAGCTTGCTTTATCATTCTGTGCCTTCATTTCCCTGTCCATTGAATGCAGTTATGGTATCATTCCAAGAATATTGTAAGTCTCTAGCAGATACCTATTTCTCACCTATCAGAATTCATTTTTACACTATATCCCTGTGCCATTTTGTGCTGTTAGCTGAATGCAAAGCATTTGTGTGTTTTAATAACTGTCTTGAAGCCACAAAAATTCAGAGCTTATATTTTAGATAAAATGGCATTTTATTTATATAAATAGTTTCAGTTGTAATTTCTTTGAGCTAGTCAGAACAACACTCAGTAGCTTGGGCCAAATATAAATACAAATGTTGTGTGTGTGTATTTTTATAAATAGGACGTTGTCTCTGCCTTTGCCTCATGCAGTGAAGTAACAGTATCATAAGCGGTAGATGTAACTCAGTAAATGTGAAATTCATGTCTGATCAGGTATGAGACAGAATTAAGAAGCAAGACACTAGCTTTTGTGTCTGTCAATGAAAACTCAAGCAACTAGAAAGAGATAGAGCTCTTCCCTGAGACTGCAAATTTCTTCCTCAAAATCTCTGAAACAAAATACACAAGAAGCAAGTACACAAAGCAAGTAATTCAATTGTTTGTCTCTCCACTTCAGCTAAATTTTGAACTTGAATCAATTGCATCTATCAAGGTATGGGCGGCAGCTTTGCATACACTCTTTTATCCAAGTGTAACCTACGGTTGTGTGTCCCATTGTTTATTACGCCTTTTACTGTGAGGTTGTTTCATAACTCCTGCAAGTGAACAGACAGTCTGAACTATTTTCCTAAGGTGACTACTTTTACAAAACCAAAATGAAATTTGATTGATTTGAAATTGTCTCCCATTTTCTTTTTGTGTGCTCTTCATTACAGTTTGCTTCCTGTTTTCATGTCTTGTAGGAAATGTTTTAACCAATGTAAAGACTCCTAATCACATAACCTAACATTGATCATAACCATTACAAATGTCTATAATAACTTTTGTCTATAGATTTTCCAAGCTTTTCAGGAGCCTAAGTGCTCATGTGGATAATAACCATTTATAAAATTTAGTGTATCTTACGTTTACTGTTTCCTTTCCCCTTTCTTTTAAAAATATATGCATGTTTACAATTATTGAATAATACATGTGTGTATCATAGTTTCTATATATAGATCTGTATGCAAATACATATTATTTTCCCTAATAAGAAAGTTTGTGTATGGAAAGTAGAAAATATAGCTATTTTTAACTGTTTTGCAAATTGCCCTGAATCAAACCTGAGCTCTATGATTTCCTGAAAACCCTGAATACTGAGATGCAAATCTAAACCACTTTCTTAATTAGAGAGCTATTTGTATTCATGAGAGCTTGAACCTAGGTCCCTCATATGGAATACCTTCTACATTCTCCTAAACATTAATATCAGACACCAAGAGCTGTATTTGGAAAGTAGTTTACAATGCATGTACACAACTGATTTTACACTATATAGATCCAGTTGAACAGGTAACATAAAAAGTGATAAAACAGGAGGTATTCATATTGATAGTTTTCGCTGAGGTTACTTCTTGTTCTCTGGAAGGTTAGGTGCTAAGTTATGTTTTTATACATACTATTGCTTTGAAACTTCATAAGCAATAACTTGTGTTAAAAGGAACATTTGGTAGCAATTTCATTTCTGCAATTTGAAACAGCATGAAAGACATCATATGTTGTGGTAAAAGGAGGAAAGAAATACATACTCATTGCTTCTTCATGTTTTTTCTTAGCTACACTGGAAACAGTTCATTCAACTGCACTATAGCACAGTTGACTAGATGAACGAAGAGCCATCACCAAAGCTGTCATTTCAATTTCTAAATCATTTCCTCTCTTTCTCTGTTTCACAGTCTGCACTGCAAGGGCTTACTTCCCAGCTCCTAGACAAAGGCAACTTGTGAATAACAAGTAACAACATCAAAAAAGTCTAGCAGAATGGAAAAAAGAAACAACTAATGAGAAAACCTTAGACAACCCTTATCAGGACCTATGGACAGTGGCTATAGCAGTAACACTAAGTGATGACATAAGCTATAGTACTGCTTTTGCCACTTCTCCTAGTACTGAAACAGCAAGCTGTTAAGCTCATCTTCTGTGAGCAGATGAGTAACCATCCAAATCAAAGAATGTGGTGTAGTCAAACAGCATTCAGGAACATCTGCTTTTCAAAACAAACATAGATTTTTGTTGCTCAAGTATGGCAATTGGGGTAGAAAAATCTCCTTGGTCACTGCTGTGTACTATGTGAAACAAGAGCTGGTCAGACACAGTAACTGTTTGAAACTGGAGTATTAAATTAGCTGCATGCCAGGAGGGTTCTGGCACAACTGCATTTTTTTGTAAGAAACAGGTCTGCTTTTCTGCTCCCCAAGGGACACCATTAAAGATTAAGCCATCTGGTGGACTACATTTATAATATCAAGGGCCATGAAATATTTGAATTATGGCAGAATCTGTAGTGGACCCATAATCCATTACTGTGAGATGTCACTAGTGATGGAATTCATGGAAGCTGAGATTTCACAGGGTCTGTGCTGCAGCTGCAGCTAGAATTGTATAATTCAGACTTGAGGTGTTAAAATCTATTTGTAAGCCTGTGGACAGTGGCTGAACAAAAGGACCACGTGAGATAGAGTTGGACATAATGAAATTTATAATGTCTTACTGTTTATTTGGCTGCCTTATTGTTGTCAGGTCTGTGTAGACTTCCAGGTAGAGAAGAAATTGAGATAAGACAATGCCATAGCTCTGTCTTTATTTCTCAGCAAAACTGCCCTTTCATAAGAGATGGCTTAAATCAACACTGAAGTGAGTGTAGGACAATGCACAGACTGATCAAGATCTGTTTGTATGTTGCCTGATAACTAGCGCTTCCATCACTGTTGCTTCATGTGACTTCCTCTACAGGTTCCCTAGGAGTTCTGAAAGTTGTTTCATTTGAAAGATTTCATATTTATTATGATTGTGTAACTCCTAAATTTCTTAAAGTTCTTTCTTTTGCTTCTGAATATTTTGAAAGTCCCGTTCTCTTTACCAGTGTTAGTAGGGAGACCAAAATTTGACTCAGAACTTCTTGTCTATAACTATCCATATTGAGGTATTTATTCAGTTCCTGTATGTGCAGACCTTTGAACATCTGCTGAAGCCATTGAAATTAACTTCAGTAGATTATCTCGCTAAGGAGCTGCAAGACAAATGTGTTTATTCAGATGTGATCAAAAGTTGCTACCAATGCAAACTTAGCTTCTAAAATATTAAAGAAAATTAAACTTGTTCGCTATTTATTTTCATTTATGTTTAAACTCACTTTGCTTACATTAACAAAGGAATAGTAATGCCTTCAAATTGTCTGTAGCATAAATAATGTGTTAGCGGTGTGTGTGAGGGGAAATACAGGGATAGGGAGAGAAGGAGCAGCTTCCCTTGATTTTCAGATCACTTATCTAGGTCTCAGATGAGAGACCTTCCCTTAGAGACTCAGTTTCACTAAAATTTTAATGTATCCAGCCACGGTGTTTTTAACAACTACTGAATCTCACAATAAACTGAGAATTGTAACAGTTGAGGCAGAAACTCTATGGGCTATGAAGAACCGTAGTGTCTTTTAACTTAAAAATAACTCTTGACTGATCAAAGGAATTTTGATATATTTTGAAATTAAGTATTTCATATCAGTGTGGTCCTATCCAGACAGGAACTGATCTGAGGAAGCTTTCTTACAATCCTTGTGAAATTCTGCCCTCCCTCTCAAGCAGAGCAACTACTCGCTCCTTGTAGAATCAGCTGCAATCAAATTCCTCTTAAACCTTACACACAGAGTACAGCTGCTTTCATGAGAAAGCTGCACTGCACTCTGAAGCTTCTGTCTTTGTCCAGGGTAGGAGAGATGCAGGGCTGTGTCTGCTAAGCGAAGGCACAGCATGCTTCACGTCCACTCGCAAGCTACAAAGGTTTCGCTCTTATGCTTGGCTTAAAGTGTTTATCTTTTCAAGCAACACTGGGAATAACTATTTAATGTCTCCTAAGTACAAAGGAAGGATGGTTTATGGAAAGATCTTAAAAACGGTACTTCAGGAGGCAAATTAGATGTTTAATTAGGTGTGTACTGCTGCTTTTGTAACATGCAGGTGTACTGAGCTTATTCACATGCATTCTTAATTGTTAACGAAATAATGCACTTTCTCTAAAACAAGCTTGAACTGTCAGCAGCCAAGTTACATAATAAATTTGTGGTTTAAAGTTAAGTTAGTTACATTTCAAGACATGTATGTTCATCTATTAAAAAAATCCTGTAATTTCTTTTTGGCCTACACAAAAGTTTCCATAGGCCAATACTGGGTGCTTAGGTGTATTAAGGGTATTGTGGTTTTCAGAGTGAAAGGACCTAATGACAGAATTAGAAATTATTCAGATGATAAAACATAGAATTATGAAAATCATGCTCCAAGGTTTTTGGATCAGAGAACTAGTTAAAAATATGGGAACCCAAATTCAGAGATCATCCTCATTTTTGAAGGCCCAGTGCTCATCTCCAGTGTACGTAATAAAAACCGTTATTAAACTATTTTGAGATTCCTATATGAAAGGTTTATTTAAAGAACTGAACCACAGAACAGTGAATTTTTTCACTTTTGCTTGTGCAGATTTCTCAGTTCCTAAATGTAAAATAGAAGATCTAAGTCAAACCTTTTAACATTTGCTTGTTGCTAGTCTGGAATTTGATATATGTGACAGTCCTACTTTCAGAAAACATCCATTTTGGTCCTCTCCTTGACAATATGATTTTTCTAAGCCTTCATTTCCCTGGAAACATGCCCTGAAAATCAATTATGGAAAAAGGGATAAAGGAAATATTATTAATTTCCTCTCTCTCCTAATCTACATGAGAGAATGTAGGTTTCATGTCTTCCTTGGTACACTGTCATAACAATTTATCCAGCCACTGCTACCATATACCTAGCTCAGTAATATGATTCTGTCCTCAAGCATTTAATTACATCCACTTTGTTTCTATCCATAAAGAACATAAAATAAATAGCAGGCTGTACTTGTGGGCTCAAATTAGGTGTTTGCCTTCCCTCTATAGATTTTAAGCCATTTTGGTTTTATTCTTCTTTAGCAATGGAAAGGTACAAGAATATGTATAGCTAGAATAAACATATTGACTGCAGGAACCTGGGCTTATCATGAGTAGATTCATATACATTGATGAATGCCTGAAGGCTGTGTTTTAACATGAATAGTTGATATGAAGTCTTTCTGCTTGTTTCCATGTGTCTTTCTATAAAATATTAAGAATAAAACTACACATCTGACTGAAATACCTGTAGGATGATACAACTGCCCAGAGAAAACAGCTGAGTGTATACAATCACTTATAAATCAACTTTCACAGCAGCATTTTCCTCAGGAGAAGAAACAACCATATTAGCAGAGAAATAAGCAATGGCATAAAATTCAAGGTTAGTATTAATTTTACAGGACATCCAATCACTTGAAACTATTATATTTCTGTTAAAGTGCAGCCTTGCCTTATCTCTTTTCATGAAATAATACTATTCCCTGACTGAAATTTCTACAGAATGTCACTAATTTCTGGATGTTTATAGAACTATAGATACTGTCGTTTTTTATTTATTTAGTTATTTATTTTTAAGAAAGCATACAGGTGGAAACTGAAGCACTTAGAGGTAATTACATTAAAATGCCTGCTAATCCTAATTATGCTTCTTGATGTAGATTCATTGAGCGACATTACATATATGCAGCCTTTAATCATGTGATTACACAGTTTTCTTCAGCTTCGTCATGGAACAAATGCCAACCACTTAAGAATTTCCTTAATGACTTGCTTTATATTTGACAATATTAATTAATCTCAGTACAGGTGGTACAACTTCCTATGCACAGAAATGGTGCAACCTTTTCTAACAAAAAATGTTTGATAATTGATTAGTTACAATAGAGACATGAGAGGCAGGATAAATTTATGAATAGAAGAGCAAAACTCCTATTGATATTTTTCAGACAACATTTTATTTGAAGTTTATCTTGCCAGATAGATCAGCTAAGGTCAACTTGGACTGTTTTCAAGAGCTATAGTGCTATGGGTTGAACTTGGCTGGCTGCCAGATACCCACCCAGCTGCTCTCTCACTCCCCCTCCTGAACAGAATAGGGGGAGAAAACAAGAGTAAAAAGCTTGTGGGTCAAAATACAGACAAGGATATCATGTACCAATTACTGTTATAGGCAAACCAGACTCAACTTGGGGAAAATGTATTCCCTATTAAAATAGAGTTGAATGATGAGATTCATAGAATCATAGAAGGTTTTGGGCTGGAAAGGACTTTCAAAGATCACCTAGTCCAACTCTCCTGCTATGGGATATCTTTCCCTTTGTCATGTTGCTCAGGCACCCATCCAACCTGACCTTGAACACTTCCAATGATGGGGCATCCACAGCTTCTCTGGTCAACCTATTCCAGTGTCTCACCACCCTCATCATAAAAATTTCTTCCTTATATCCAATCTAAACCTGCTTTCTTGCAGTTTAAATCCATTGTCCCCTTTTAAATCCATTAAAACTCCTTGACCTGTCACTACAGGGCTTGGTAAGAAGCCTCTTGCCGACCTTCTTATAAGCCACCTTTAGGGCCTTTTATAAGAAAGGCTGCAATAATGTCTTCCAAGAGTCTTTTCTTCTCCAGGCTGAACAGCTCTACTCCTCTCAGCATTTCTTCATAGGAGAGGTGTTCCAATCCTCTGATCTTTCTTGTGGCCTACCTCTGGACATGCTCTAACACTTCTATATCTTTCTTGTGCTGGGGGCCCCAGAGCTGGATGCAGTACTCCAAGTGGAGTCTCTTGAGAGCTGAACAGAAAGGGAAATTCACCTTACTTGAACCACTGGTCATGCTTCTTTTCATGCAGCCCAGGAGACAATTTGCTTTCTGTGTTGCAAGCACTCATTGCCAGCTCATGTCCAATTTTTCATCTACCAGTACCCTCAAGTTGTCCTCCACAAGGGTCTCTCAATCCATTAATCCCCTAGTCTATTAATATAGAGATTTCCACTGACCCAGGTGCAGGACCTTCATGACCTTCATGAAGTTCACATGGGCCCACTTGTTAAGTTTGTCAAGGTCCCTCTGGATGACATCCATTCCCTCAAGTATATTAGCTGCACCACTCAGCTTGGTGTCATCTGCAAACCTGGTGAGTGTGCACTCAATCCTATTGTCTATGCTGTTAATAAAGAAATTGAATAGTATTGGTCCCAGTACAGACCCTTGAGGGACACCACTCATTACTGGTTTCCATTTGAGATGCTGACTGTAGTTCTTTCTTGCAGATATCCAGGCAGTTCCTTACCTGTTGGATAGTCCAGCCATCAAACCCATATCTCTTCAATTTAGATGTAAGAATTTTGTGGGGGACCATGTCAAAGGCCTTGCAGAAGTCCAGATAGATGACATCAGCTGCTCTTCCCTTGTCCACTGATGCATTCACTCCATTCTAGAAGGCCACCAGATTAGTCAGGCAAAGACAAACAAAAACAAAAACTAAAGCAAGTTCCCAGACTTCTTCCCCAGCTCAACTTCACTCCTTCACTCTTGACTCCTCTAACTCCCTGCCAGCCTTGACCTCTGAACAGTATAGGAGGATGATTAATGTGGGCTTGCAGCCAGTCCATAACAGCCCCTCTCTGTCACTACTGCCTCCTCAGACTTCTCACCTGCTCTACTGTGGTATGTCTACAGACTACAGTCTTTCAGGATAAACATGCCCTGATGTGGACTCTCCATGGGCTGCAGTTTTCTTCAGAAAATACACAGCTGCTCCAACGTGGGGCACACCATGGACTGCAGTGTGGATATCTGTGCCAGCGTGGTCCTCTCTGAGGGCTGCAGGGAAATACCTGCTCTACCATGGTGTCTCTACTCAGGGAGAGTAGAGGAAGCTGCTGGTATTATTTTATCTTCTGGCTGAACTATGACTGGATAGTGTTGCTATCTACAAAACATGGCACTGTTAAAGCATTTGTGAAGTTCTACCTAGATTTTTATGACATGTATTAACTATAAATTGCCTGCCTTTCCTCTTGTCTTTGCTGAGAGATTACAGACTAGGAGCTGTATGAGCCAGTGCTACAGGTCTCATTAATAACTACCAGACTAAGTGCAACATTTAGATTTGTGGGAGAGACTGCTTAGCCTACCAGCGGTCACCCCTGGAGCTAAAATCAACAATCCTTTTTCCCCTGTTAAAATACTTTTAAGTGCAACATCTTCTTCAGTATGTATAAACAACCATTTCCACAAGTAAACTTTAATATTATATGGAGGAAAGAGGTGTATAGATAACATTTAAAACATGTGCCTACTTTGGGGACCAAGTATCTTCCAGCATATCACAGAGAGAGTTCTGTGTCTCCGAGAAGTCATTTAGAGTGGTAGAGTTAGTCAACAACTAGTTTTACAACTGTGGTACTCTCAAACACCTTCTGCAGAAGTCTGCCTCTCTCCTCTGAGTATGCTGTGATCCTACACTTCTAGATTTAGGCCTTGTATTGGGTTTTCTGTGAGGGGTTTTTGGTTGTGTCTTTGGTAATGGGGGAAGGGCTATGGAGATAGCCCTTTAAGAAGCTACCTGAAAAGCTCCCCCTTTTCCTTCGTTAGACCCACCTCTGACCAGGGCCAAGACAATCAGCGCCCCTGTGAATTCATGTATTTAAGGGGTGGTGCAGACCATGCTCTTGCTGTCTCTGACACCGGCCCCGATCAGAGCGGCCCCAGGTGTTAGTGGCACGTGGTTTTTTTGGTTGATACATGTGGAGCTACCTGGATAGAGAAAAAAAGAAGTGTACTGAGAAACTGCCAAGTGCTGGGCCTGCAATTTTTTGAGTGTTATGTTACGTGTACTTGAACTTTCACAGGGAGGTAGGTAAACACAGCCAAATTCTCATTGATTCTGCCTCCCTATGTATAAAATAGGTAGAGACATTTGATTTCATGTAGGATCTTTACTTCCTTGTACTGTTATTCACCCACATGCACAAATCAGTCTCTTCAGCCCAAATGAGCACTTTGGAACTGAGCCATCTGCAGAACATTGTTCACAGAAAATGATGGGATAAGGTTTCTTTTGTGTTTCGGCTGTGTACATATTTATGTCAATGAAATTATATTATACAGGCACTTGCAGAAAGTGTATCCTGATCAAAGCATGTTACTTTAAAGGTATTTTGAAAACATTTACAAGGAAATACAGAATACAATTTTTTATGTCTAATTCTAGTGAAGATCTCTGTATGCTTAGTAAGTGTGCCTTACTAGTTAAGAAGGAATTAATTCTAAAATTGTTAATTCTGACACAGTTATAAAGTCATTAAAGCAGAGATTCTCTCTAGTGTTTTGTAACAGACTTAGGTAGGAATAGTAGAATGAAGCTATTCCTACTATGTGCATCTCTTCCATGAAATACTTATTTCCCTCAAAGATGGGGAACTGCACTGCACACTACAGTCTGGAGTAGGAAATAAATTCAAAGCTCAAGAGATTGAATAGGACTCTAAAGCAAAGGAAGGAGCTATTGGCAAGTGTGTTATATACAAACTGTTGGCCATAGTCGAGATGTGTGTAAGACCTTGTTCACCAGCAAACTGAATGATGTTGTGAAGTGCAAAGTATAGTGGTTTTGTGATTAGAAGCCACTTTGTGTTTCTATGGTCAGAAAAAAAAAACACAAAAAAACAAAACAAACAGAAAAATGACCATTATATGTAATTTTGCTTCCTTTGAATTAAAACAAGAGGTGATGATTTTTCTATAAGGGGTTAACTTCTCTTGGTATAACCCCTAGAAAAATAATGAAAAACACACCATAACTGTAGTAACTGTTCTAAACTTAACACATGTACATCCTTATGTGTGATTCTGGTGTTACTAAATTTTTTCTCACTTGTCCACTTCTGGTGATTTTACTGCCAAACTTGAAATACCTGTTTTTGTAAAACTCTGTTACTGTATAAAATATCTGGTTCACACATATGAAGCAACCCTGTCATCTGGAGGACTAGAAACTCTCATGTCACAGAGCATATCCAGAGCAGAGCTTGATATAAAATTTAGTCTTCTCTCCTCTACTTTTGTATGGAAAAGTATACCATGAAAGTATTCAATAGCATGTGAAATAAAGATCCAGTTTTTTAAAAAGGAGATGTTGTCTGCAGTATGTTTCACTAGCAGCCTGTATTACAGATACATCATGAGATATTTGAAGGAAACAATGACAATTGATTTGGAAAAACTTATGGTGTCCCATGATAGAGTGTATTTAAACAGTAAATATTGTGATGAGAACAATCTCTTTAACCCATATGATCCATTTTCGTGGTAATACATCTGGCAAAGAAAGAAAAGGGAATTATATAATTTCTTCTTTTACAGCCACCCCAACAAAGCACCCAGGAACAATGTAGTCTAGTTGATGGTCCTCAAATGCCACCAAGACAGACATTGTTTTCCTACTTACTTTCTCTTCAGAACCACACACAAAGAAGCCTTCCAGTGTAAAGCTTCATTGACAAAGAAACAAAAGAACAGCTGGTTGAAATGGTTGCCAAAATATCAGTTGTTATTGCAGGTAACAACAACAAAGAGTAGTTTCCATCCCTTAGGTACTGTGGAGATTTTGCTCCCTGTGACAGCTGGCATGCATTTCTATAAAATGTTCAGTGCTTTAAAAAAATCTATGTATAGAATACTGTTGGGTTATTTAGAAGAGGTATATGTTTTATGCTATTTACTATAGAAATGATGTTTGCCCTTTTATTTCTTCCAAGTATAGTACAAGGATTTTGCATAGTCAAGGACATTCTCCACTTCAGGATCAGATTTGTTGAAATTCTGAGTCAAATGTATTGGGATCACATGCAAGAGAATGCTGGCAGTATACGTTTCGCCAAAACAGCATCACTGCATCAAACCACTTCCTGGTGACTATTAGCTGGTTGTAGAAGTCCTGATTCCCATTCCTTCTTCTGTAAACCTTGGTGCTTCTTAAATTACACTGATTTATCTTTCTGGAGAGTAAATGCATAAATTAACATTTTATATCTCTCTTTAGTTCCTGAAACAGTTGCTCAGATTTGTGAGTGCCTGCCCTGTTAGAGTTCTTGTGGTGTCAGTTGTGACATTTTGGTTCCGTTTTTGTCAGCACACTTCTATGTTAATGATGTAGTGTTGTCTCATGTGGGAGAGAGCTGCCACAGAATCAGTTGGTTTAGCCTCCCAGATTCCTGGGTGTTGTATTTTCTCACAGAAGGAGGTAAAGGGTTAGTAACCTTTCTAAAAACTAACGGTGACTGTCTTCCAACTGCCAATTTTTATGTCTAACTGACAGGTCTTGAATGCAGCTCAAATACAGTGGGAGTCAAAAAGGGAGCTTTAAATAATAAATGACATTTAAAAAGAACTAAGCTAGCAATTAAATATATGGCCTGCAGAAGACTTTTGTTTTTCCTAGAGGCAACTGAGATAATATCCCAAGAAGCCGCCCGAACCTGTGAAAAGCCTTGGCTAGAACCTTTTGCTAGAACCTTTGCAAAAAGAAGTTGACTTGAGATTAGCCACATGGAGTGCTGAATAGGAAGAAGAAACAAACAACAAAAAAATCCCCAAAAACCAAAAAGGGTGGAAAAAAAATTAAAATAATATGTATTCATATTTTTAAAAGTTCATCTGGCCTCTGACTCAAAAGGTTGCTCAGGATGTTGGGTTTTTTGTTTGTCTGCTTGCTTTTTTTTCCTGACCTGCTTTGTACTTGCTGGATTTTAGTGTATACTCTGCTCAGGGGAGAAATTAGTACATTTATTAAATATTGAGATACTGCTGTATAGATGTCAAAAAAGAGAAGATCAAAGGGACATTTCTTTGCACAAGAAACTCGTCATTGATTCTCTATTTCTATATAAAAAAGATGAGACTTAGTGTGAAAGTCTCTGACAAACTGCTTTAATCTTTGCCTGTGATGCTAAGCTATGGTCATTTAGGGGCTACAGTACAGCTCTTGTATCTCCGGTATCTTTACTGCTTGTCTTTCAACCTAGCTTTTAAATACTTGGTTCCACCCTGGAGTTGTAAGTGCTGAGGTGGGTGCCTTGAGATATTACTGCAAGGTTTGGAGGAAGTCTGGTGCTACAGAATGGGCTTCACCAGCTACCAGGACAGAAAACAAATAAATAATTTAACACAGGATAAACATTCTGGTTTTGTAGAACTCCTGCTTGACATTGCTAAACTGAAAAATTCCAGTTCTGTGGCAGAAAGTTATTTTCTTTTTTTAATCTCATCCTTAAGGTAACTAAAATGGAAAGCAATTCTTACTGAAGTAGAACATTATGATCTACTGAAACAAAACAAATGAACTTAATTTGCTTTAGAGATGCCAGAAAGGATTTCTGCAACATCAACCTTTTGTGTATTCTGATTTTTGTTTTTTCCTTCGTTTAGGATAAGGATTTTTTTGAAATACTTAAATTTTCTGCAGGTTGTAGGAGCTATTTTAGGCCTCATACCTAATACCATCACAACATGGTTAAAAATAGCTCTACTAGATCTTCCCTTTTGGATACAAAGTACCAAAACTGATAAAGAAGAATGTGATAGTGCTTATTCATTGTACATGCCCTCAAGAACCCTTTGGTCTCATGAGATGATTACACCATTTCAGTGTACTGGTTTGTTGCAATCTGGTATTTTAGTTCCTTGTGTATTCTATTTATTTTTTTCAATTCAATGATGGAACGATGGACGTGCTCAGCTCTGTGAGCATAGCCACAACAGAAAAATAGAGGTAAGTTAAGTGTGAAAGGAGATGATCTTTTATGTCTGCTCCATGTCCAGCAACTTTAGTGCTACCACTGTAATGAATAGTTGCCTGGGGAGAGCAGGAGCCACCCCACCAGAAAGCAGTTCAAACAGGGCTACTCCGTGACGAGGCCAAGCAGGAAGCTGCAGCTGGCCCCAGTTCAGGGTGGTGGCTCACTGATGGGGTGCCTGCCAGCTCTGAGCTGGGCCAAGCCGAGGGTAAAGTATCTGTCCATAATCCAGGAATCATCAGCCAAGGTGAAGTAGCAAGTCACATTTGGGGTCAATCCAGGAGGTCCAGTGAGGAACAGCAAGGGCAGGGCCAGAGACAGTCTGCCTGTAACATAGCTCCAAAGTAATTCCAGGAGGCAACACAGAGATAAGGCTACCGAGAGGGCAGAGGTAGTCAGTAAGTCAGGTCGTGGGGAAACTGGGTTGAGCTCCAGCTCTCTATGGTGTAGGTCAAGCAAAATTTACCATACCGTGGAAGGTCTTAGTCAGACCAAATTGAACAATTCTGCATTTCCAATTCCAAAATTGAAAGAGATTAGGAAAACTCTTAAATTAAGCTGGAAGATTTAAGGACTATGTACTTTTTCTCCACCTCTCTATGCTATTAGAGATGATACCAAGCAAACGGAGTACTTTATGTCCAACAACAGGAATGTAGTTACCGAAACAACAGAGAAGGTGCCAGGACAAAACACTTGGAGAGCTACAAAATAGTCTGGGGGATGTGTTGAGCAGTGGCATGTGGCATGCATGGGGAACGGGAGGAGTCATACTGAAACAAACACATCCTTACATCAAAGGAAGAGTTGAACAGAATTTAGTGTGAGAAGCGATATTGGGGAGGAAGATGGTAGGATGATAGTGTGAAGGTGTTACTAATCATGGTAATCACAGTCCTGTCTTCAGTGTGTGTTTAAATAGAAAGGAGGTAAATAGCCAAAGGATCAAAACTATTGTTGGTTTTGTTGTTCTTGGGTTTAGTCTGGGAAAGATACTTTTTTGGGGGGTGAGGTAAGTTTTTCTTCAGTTTATACACACAAAGCTTCTTTGAATTCAGGATGCTTTCTAAACTTGGACAGAAGCTGATACAATTTTTTTTCAATCTCTTGGAATATTTTGGTTTTGCATCTCTGAAAGTCCTCTTAACTCCTGGTAACCTGTCTGTCTTGTTTCAAGGTGTCTGTCTCAAGGATTGTTTGCATATGAATTCTGTTTTTCAGACACTGCAAATGGTCATGGAAATGTGATAGCTTGGGCTTTGAACTTCAAGCAAAACATATCCTGGGCATTTACATATACACTACATTCTTCTGTCTGCCAGAACTGGCATATGTTAGTAAAATCACAACAGTTAGATTCTTCAAAGCATGTCTTTTCGTTTTCCCAGGTGGCCTTTCTGAGTCAAGAAGTTCAATGCATCCTTAGAAAAATAGTTTTATATACTGAACAAGTCATTCTAGTTTAGGATTATCTGTGTTTAATGCCATTAATTTTGGAAAGACGTGTTCTCAAGGGTACATTTGATTTGTTCCCATAATTAGCTGAATAAAAAGTACCTCCTAGCTTTTTATACCCACTGCTTAAAGAGTGGTAGACTCCCTTGTGATGCCAAGCCCACAAAATATTAATGGTAATCTAGGAAACAAGGTAGGAGAAACTGATCAGGAATCAGTCAAGTGCCATGACCTGCTTTGAATTGTCATCTTTCTCACACTGAGAAATACCAACCATCCTATTCACTCATTATGTAGACTTCTCTTTTTGTTGACTTTTTTATGACGAGGTGACCTGCTTGGTGGACAAGGGGAAGGCTGTGGATGTTGTCTACCTGGACTTTAGTAAGGCCTTTGACACCATCTCCCACAGCATCCTCCTGGAGAAGCTGGCTGGGAATGGCTTGGACGGGCGTATGCTTTGTTGGGTCAAAAACTGGCTGGCTGGTCAAGCAC
>NW_010183242.1:0-550 GCF_000695765.1 Mesitornis unicolor
GAGCAGGGCCTGGTCTCTGAGAGCCTTTGAGGGAGGAAAGACGCTGTTTGTAAGAGTTGGGACGATAGCAATACGCAGACTTTGCTTTCACGGTAGAAGATTTTTGCTTTGTCAATAAGTTAGTTTCCAAAATCTCTTGCAGCAGTACTGGAAAACCTGAAGGAGACACCGGCGTCTGGACGAAGAGCACGGACGTGGAGCAAGTGGGACGAAGCCGTAGAAGTGTTTTGGTTTATATTTTAAATAATGTCGAAGATCTCTTACAGTAGTATTTGAAAACCAAACACATTTACAGTGTAAGTATTTTCACAGAATCACAGAATATCAGGTGTTGGAAGGGACCTGGAAAGCTGCCCCAGTCCAACCCCTGCCAGAGCAGGATCACCAGAGCAGTGACACAGAAACACGTCCAGGGGTTTTGGTGTCTCCAGAGAAGGAGACTCCACAACCTCTCTGGGCAGCCTGGGCCATGCTCCAGAACCCTCACACTCACAAAGTTTGGCCTCATCTTCAGCTTGACCCTCCTGTGCTCCAGCTTGGGACCACTGCC
>NW_010183242.1:894-1383 GCF_000695765.1 Mesitornis unicolor
GGGCTGTGATTGTTTGGGGGGGGGCAGCTGCCCCTCTTTTATTTTCAAGCAGAGCCCTGATTTTTGCTGGGGTGTGCACACGTGGAAATGGCATTCACTCAAGTGCCAAGCTGTGGCTTGGGATGATTTCCCTTGTTTTGTGCCTTTTTAGGGGGTTGTGAGATGTGTCAGTCTGATCCGTGTATAAATAATGTGGAGGTCATAGGGAAGATGCCACCTCTGGGGCTATTTTGGCTGTCCTTGTACGGAGAACAGACTGAGAACAAGTAGAATGGAGTATATAGTTGTGTAAAACCCGTAAGACGCCAGAAAGAACAAACACTCCCTCAGAAGCGAGGTAACACCGGTCCTGTGGTTTGAGCAAGAGCCAAGAGATAACTGAGTCTGTGCAAGAAGAAAAAATTAACAGAGGTTACCAAGAGAACATCCCCTGCGACCCCCCCCACGCCCACCAGCAAGGGACACTGCGCAGGCGCGGATGGGAGGGGA
>NW_010183243.1:0-12814 GCF_000695765.1 Mesitornis unicolor
TGTTATTTCATCCATCTTTTGCTATCAGTATAAATTGGTCTTGGGAAGATAACAGTTCTAGATTGTAATATATGATAATCATAAGATTAGAACTAAGGGATTTCCAAAAAATTCAAAGACATAGCGAATTTGAAACAAATCTTTTTCCAACACACAGTAAAAAATAATTAATTTATTGACATGACATACCACTGAAACTACAAAATTAAGTAAGCCTGCAAAAGGAATTGGTCAGTTTTTGGCTAACACTATGTTGAACTGAGATTGCATGAGCTAAAGCAGATTTTAATTCAGACCTATTACCAAATTCCAAGTAACTCTTCTCAGTCTATTATACAGATACATAGTGTGTACTGGGGAGATATAGAAAACAGCAATATAATATGATGGCAGTTGAATGGGAGGTGTTTCTCACCTTTTTTTGAAGCAGTCTATGCCAACCTTAGGTCTTACTGATGGAAACACTGTTCTGACACAATACTGAAACACAATACTGAAACCCAGTTGCTCTCAGTTATCTTAACAGTCATATGAAATGCTGCTGGCACCTTTGTTCTGAGAACATCTGTTATGCCTTTTTTTTTTGGTAAAGTACTTAAAAAAAACCCAAGAAAAAAGAAATACCAGAAACTTGTCAATGAGACAAGCATGAATATCTAAGTTAGTTCTTAATAAAAAATCAAGATCTCTTCCCTAGTTGAGTCTAGAAAAGCCTTATCATAGCTGTTTGCATTGGGAAACCATTAGAAAACAATTTGATTTATGCAGGACAGCTAAAAGGAAATGGATTTGACTTTCACTTTACTCCACAGATATTTAAGTTGTATCCTTTGCTAATAAGTGCATTTTTCACATATCAACTTAAAAAAGAAAGTATTTTAGTTACGTTTATATATTGTATCCAACTGGATACTCCCAGGAGAAACACTTCCTACTGGAGTTGGGAAAAGTAAACATCATAGAAATCATCAGGTTCAGGAGAACAGATTAGAGAAGCAAATGCTACAATTTTACTGTCTCAGTAAAGGAATTATTCTATTTAAAGAACAAGAGACTCCTTTCTGCACAATCTTAGGTTTTCTACATTTCATTTAAGTTAAATGTCACAATTAGGCACTAGCACCACATTCCACTATGTAACATTTTTGCAGTAATGTGGCAAACTGCCTATTGTCTTTACTTAGACAGACTCTGGCTGGAAATCCATTAAAGCCCATTAGCAGCACTGCCAAGTAAAAGCAGGAAATGGTGTTGGTACTGTTGGTATCAATAGCAACCATTTTCCATGTTATATTTTTATGTCAACGGAAAAAAATAATATCAGCTTCAATAGAGTATCGCTGACACAGTTTGATATGCTAGCCCTGCTGCAATAAATTTTTCACACAATCTAGACTCACACATGTTTTTAATAAAACACATTGATTTAGGAAGACACTTTGCTTCAAAGCAACCATGTGAATAAACGTTTGGATGGATGTTTAGTGTATTCATTCCACACAAGACATCTGTTGCATGCTAATAATAATCTGAAAAACCAAACCAGCACTTTCTTGATGTCTGCCATTGCATTGTCTAAACTTCAGTGTCTACATAGTCAAACATCCTTCTTAGTGTAAATTACTACATCCTGAGAGATCCCTAGCATCAGTGCATTTTGCCACCTTTTTAATATGGATGACTACATTAATACTTGTACTGATGTTGGACTAAACACATGTGGAACTGATCCTACTTATTAGGCATGGTCTCCCTGTTAGGCCTGAGAATGCATAGTCTCAACTTTGTGCATTGTTTTTGAGGTTCCTGAGGTTATATTTCTTCTGTACTTGAGTTTGTACAATAGAATCGCAGAATCATAGGACATCTCAAGTAGGAAGGACCTATGAAGTCCATTGAGTCCAACTCCCTGCTCCTCACAGGACTACCTAAAGCTAAACCATATCATTAAGAGCATTGTCCAGACACTCCTTGAACTCTGACAGGCTTGGTGCCATGATAATTTCCCTGGGTTGCCTGTTCCAGTGACCAACCATCCTCTCAGTGCAGAATCTTTTCCTAATGTCCAATCTGAACTTCCCCTGAGACACCTTAATTCCATTTCCTCCAGTCCTATTGCTAGTCACCAGAGAGAGGAGATCAGCACCTCCTACTCCACTGTCCCCTTTGAGGAAGTTGTAGACTCCAGCGAGGTCACCCCTCAGCCTTCTCTTCTCCAGGCTGAACAAACCAAATGACCTCAGTGTCTCCTCAGAAGTCTTGCCCTTTAGGCCTTTCACCATCTTGGTCACACTCCTCAGGACACGGATACACTCTAATAGTTTGATATCCTTATATTGAGGTGCCCAAAACTGCACACAAGCACTTGAGATGAGGCCACAACAGTGCAGTATAAAGTGAGACAATCAGCTCCCTCCCCTGGTTAACTATGCTTTGCTTGATGCACCCCAGGACATGGTTGGCCCTTCCGACTGCCAGGGCACACTGCTGACTTATATTCAACTTGCCATCTACCCAGACCTCTAGATCTCTTTCTGTGGGGCTGCTCTCCAGCCTCTTGTCCCCCAGTTTGTACACAGTATATCAATCCCAAGTTTCTTAGGTCTGTTTCAGAGCTGGCTAAAGGGAATCTAGGGTAAAGGAAACATGTTTTTCTGCTCACAGATCTTACATATCTAGAGGCTATATTCAAGGATGGCTATATACATGCCATGACTGTCATATTTTAGTAAAGATAATAAACACAAAATTCGGCATTTCATGTATTATCACAACTCATTCTTTCCCTTTTCTGAATTTCTTTGAAAAGCTAAAATACTGGTGAGCATCACAACTGAATCACTTTTTTTTTTGCACTTTGCAACAAACAGGCTGTCAAATTCAGCGTACAAAGAGGAGGATAGTGTGTTGTAACTACAGCTTTTATTGTATATTTTAGCAATGTATCAACTTTCAAATAACTTAAGAGGATTTCATAGGCTATACCTGTGGGGCAACAAGAAGATACTGAAATAATAACTACTACTAATTGCAAAGTTTGAGACCTAAATAATGTCTATTTGTCTCTGATGCATAAAAACATTCCCTATTTGCTTAAATCTACACCTGCAATCAAGTCTGTATATGTTAATGGGAACATTTATATGCATAAAGCTAACCTGCTGCTAAATTAGCTAGTTGAGTCAGCATTTAGTGCTGAAATTCCACTAGGATTCACAGCCTGAAAACAATAATGGCTTATTGCATATATTCAGGGTAGATAAAGTACATTTTTTCATGCAGTTCTTTCAGAAAGTGATCAGAAATACTCCTGGAACAATTGACTGTTGGTAGGTATAGTAACTGACACAACACTAGCATTCAAGGTGACTGAAAGATATCAACACAGCTGGAGAAACATCTGTTCTCTGAGTATCTATCAGCATCTTGGCATTTGTCTACTCGGCACCTGCAACAAAACCTGCATATACTATACAGTATACTATAATCCAGCTGCAAAACACTGCATGTACGCTCTGGAAAGAATACAGGAACCTCCGCTAGACAGTGAAAACACCACACATACAATTTCTTTTCCTCTGTCATTTAGACCAAGTAAATGCAGAAAGGTTTCTGTCCATCTCAAGCAGTATCCTTCAGAGTTTAAAAAAGCAAAAGAGTTTACACTGGCTACTGTGAGCTATCTTCGTGGAATCAGGCTAGCTTCACTGTTTTCAAGCCTCAACCTGCTTGAATGATAGTTATCAAGTTAACAAGATGAAGAATGTTGCAGCAGACAATCCTCTGAAACCATGTTTTCTTCCAATTTATGTACAGAAGACAATGTAAAAGTGAATATTAAAAAGGTAAAATCACTGCTTTTAAGGAGAGAATTAGGAAGAAAGTATATGCAGTCTGTACATATAATTTTCAATTTGTCTAGCTGTTTTGCAATGTTTCCTGCTACACTCAACATGGAAACACTTTTTCCAGCAATTTGTTGTTTCTCTAGATCACCATTCAAGACAGCCAGCATGGCTTTACTAAGGGCAAGTCCTGCCTGACCAACCTAGTAGCTTTCTACAATGGAGTAACTGTATCAGTGGACAAGGGAAGAGCAATGGATGTCATTTATCTGGACTTCTGCAAGGGCTTTGACACAGTCCCCTACAGTATCATTCTCTCTAAGTTGGAAAGATATGGATTTGATAGGGGATCATTTGGTGGTTAAGGAATTGATTGGATGGTAACATTCAGAGGATAGTGATAAATAGCTTAATGTCCAGATGGAGATGGGTGACAAATAGTGTCTCTTAGGGGTCTGTACTGGGACCAGTGCTGTTTAATATCTTTATCAACAATATAGACAGTGCGATCAAGGGCACTCTCTGAAACTTTGTAGATGACACCAAACTAACTGGTGCAGTTGACATACCAGAGGGACAGGATATCATCCAGAGGGACCTGGACAAGTTGGAGCGGTGGGCTTACGTGAACATGAGGTTCAACAAGACCATGTGCAAGGTCTTGCACCTGGGTTGGGGCAATTCTCGTAATCACTACTGGCTGAGGGATGATGTGATTGAGATCAGCCCTGTGGAAAAGAATTGGGAGTACTGGTGGACGAAAAGCTGGACATGAGCCAAGAATGTGCACTCACAGCCCAGAAGGCCAATCACATCCTGGGCTGCATCAAAAGAAGTGTGGTCAGCAGACTGAGGGAGGGGATTCTGCCCCTCTGCTCTGGTGAGACCTCACCTGTGTCCAGCTCTGGAGCCCTCAACACTAGAAGTACATGGAGTTGTTGGAGCTGGTCCAGGAGAGGGCCACAAAAATGATCAGAGGGCTGGAGCACCTCTACTGTGTTGGGGTTGTTCAGCCTGGAGAAGAGAAGGCTCCAGGGGGGACCTTATAGCACCTTTTCAGTACCTTAAGGGGGCTTACAAGAAAGCTGGAGAAGAACTGTTTACGAGGGCGTGTAGCAATAGGATGAAGGGTAACGGTTATAAACTAGAAAAGGGTAGATTTAGGTTGGACATTAGGAAGAAGTTCTTTACTATGAGGGTGGTGAAACACTGGAACAGATTGAACAGAGAGGTGGTGGAGAACTCCATCCCTGGAAACATTCAAGACCAGGCCTGATGGGGCTCTGAGCAACCTCATCCAGTTAAAGATGTCCCTGCTTACTGCAGTGGGGTTGGACTAAATGATCTTTAATGGTCTCTTCCAACTTGACACAGTCTATGATTCTATCGTTTAAGCTTCAGTGAGATCTCATTCCTACTACTGACATTTTCCTCAATTGTTCACTTTTTCTTCACCATGACAACTTTCCTGTGATAATCATTTCTCATTCTTTCTTCCACTAATTGTGTTGTCCTCTTTTTCTATGAAGTTGAGCTCCTTTTGAATCCAAAACATGAGGCATAACTCTATGTCTTTCCCTCAAAGCCCCAAATCTATTGTACAGTGGGATGCTAACTGGCCCCAGAAAAAGTCTAGTAACAGATATTCTTTCCAGACTGTTAGAAGATAAGTCCTTATATCTACAGGCTTATTTCATGTGATGAAATAGCTTCCAGACATTGTATGGCCAGGGAGCTTGCCAGATTTCCAGTGCTGGTTCATCACAGCTTTCTAACATTACTAGAATATAAAAATTCTGCATACTTACAGCTTCTCAGCTTTTCTGCCATGATGCAGGGCAGGAAATACTGGGAATTATGCTGACTACTTTTATGACACTTTTCTTTAGTTTGCAAACTTTATGGATGGAATACCAAATGTCCTGTCAATGTTGGTGATTTTCATTTACTCCTCAGAGATAAAATCTGAATTTCTCATTTGGATTATTTAACTTTCTATGTCTCATTACTACTCCCTTTAAGTCATCTGATTGACCTTTTAGTAACATACATTGCCTTATCAAAGCAAATCTGCCTTACAAAGTCAAAGAGAACTCAGGCTTATTTCTACCAGAGACCAAGAAAACCAAAATTAGCAGCATTAATTTTAAAGATACTTTAAAGCTCAAAGAAAGATATCAATTTTGCTTGGAACAAGTTTTTTCTTTCTTGTGCCCTGTTAGGAATGAATAGTACATAGCAGGTAAGCCTCACTGTTGCTTTATGAAAACACACACACTGTATTAAGAATTTTTTATTTGTATGGTGTATATGATCACAACATTGTCTGTTGAAAAAGGTAGAAATTATTTCCGCAGACTTTTCATGAGAATTTGCCTTCTGCTAATATAAGTGGGAGACTGGATACCTGCTGCCAGCACCTACCCATTTACTGACAAGTGACTATTAATTTTGATCCCATACCATTGAGTGTGAAAACACAGGATGAAATTGTTGCTAGTGTAGAATGGAAATAAGGAATATGAAAACAGGTTTTCAGATCAACAATTAACTATTTTTTTCTAATGGACTAGAAAAAAATTTGTGATAAATCTATCTATATTTCACAGTGGCTTAAAAATGAACAATTTTCACAGACAGAAACATCGATCCAATGTTGAAAACATCTGAGTCAAATATAAACACAAAATTATGTCAAACACTCATATAGTAGGACTACATTATTCTATATTAGGATAAATCTGATCACTCGTACAGTTTCTTAGAAGTCTCTATGACTAAGAAGTCTCTCTCTAAATGACTTATCGAAAAGCTTTCTGCCTAAGTTCAGACTCAATATATCAATGTACTTTAAAAACGTAATTTCTACAAACACAGAAAATATCAGTAAGCTGAAAAACAACTGTTAGTTGCTTTTTATTAAAGTTAAGATTTTAAAACTTTTTCAAAAGCATGACTGATTTTATCTCAGTCTTCATAAGAGTTTATTAGAAGGATACAGTTCATCTGCAGTATTATATTGAATGTGAGGAGACTTCACACATGAAAAAGATTAGTTACAGGTGTAACTTCTGTTATGAGTGGTGGTGTCATGGCTTCATTAATAATATAAATATAGAATAAAATGATTTTTTTCTTTAATAGTCTCTTGATTAATTAAATATGAAGATATTAATAATGAAATAATGAAAACAAACCCACAGGAAAACTACAAGATATGGACAAGGATTGTGGCTAAAATCCTGATCATACTTTAGTTAATGAGACTTTAGCCTTCGGCTTCTAATAGGGAAACTGAGGCTCACATTTCTGGGTAATATTCTAAATCAAACAGAGCACTGCAAGCTGTGGGAAGAAGGACTATCCTGAAAGTCAGGAGGAATAATTTCTGTGATAAAATGGGATTGCTTTCATTCTTATTTTAGTTAAAGCTTTGAAGTGTCTTTCATGATTATAATTCCCTATGTCATGCCTATTTTAAACGTTTTTTGTCTTGCAATTTTCACATGACATTTCTGGAAGTTTCTAAGTTAATTGCAGTTTTTCCTCAGTTCAGATTAAAACATGTATAAACTTCTTCAGTCTAACTGACAAAAGGACCTTTACTTTCCGAAGGAATACTGCCACAGATTATTCTGAACTTCTGAAATTAGTCTTGCCTATACAAAAAAACTGGGAGGCAACAAGTGCTTTGAGAAGAAGTAAAACAAGAGAAAAGTCAAGTACTAAAGTCCAGAGATTTTTCCAATAGACAGACTTTTCAAGATCATCTTTTCATTGCTTACTGTTGTTATTTGTTCACTGTGTGAAATATCAAAGGATATGAAGTAGAAAACAAAAGGAAAAAACCCACAAGTTTTCAATTATGTTCCGTATATTTGCAAAATCATCCTTCTACCTACCAGTGTGTTCCTCAGTTCTGAGAAAATTTAAAAAAGCAACTCCAAAGGTTTCCAAGTAACTGTTAAATTCAAAGCTTCTAATTAATACCATGTTAAAATACTCCAGAAATAAAATTACTCAATTAACCCAAGCTTACCTAATGTTACTATAGTATAACATTGCCCTTTAAAACTCTTTTATTCCTCTTTGAAAAGTGAATCAGTATATTATATCATCATTTTTAAACCAAATCAGTATTAATGATCTTTTTTACTGTTTTTTGTTTGTTTGTTTTGTAGCAAACACCAAGACTATATCCATATTGAGGGAATACTGCTTGAATGTACAGCCAAATATGATCCTACCCTTGAATCATACTACATCTAAATTTTTGTCACGTTTCTGATTGTGATCAGTCTGCAATGCCTCACAATTGTTATTGCTCAAAAGCTGTGAATGGAATATCTGATACACCTTCTAGTTCATATGCCATGGAATACAGGTAATTTACACTACATATTCCATTCCATTCCATTCCATTCCATTCCATTCCATTCCATTCCATTCTATTCTACTCTACTCTACTCTACTCTACTCTACTCTACTCTACTCTACTCTCCGGATATATACCTTGGAAAGGCAGTATTATTCAAGGACATGACACATAAAACAAATAATTTATTATAATTAGACGCAGAAAAAATTATGACAATTTATTCTCAAGACATTTATCTTGTTTCAGATCTTGGAAGTCTAACCTCCTCCCCTTTCCCCCCTCCTGAGAAAAAAAATAGATCAGAGCAGAAGACTTGACTTTTTAGGTCTAGCAAGCTGATATTTTTTACAGACATTAAACAGAAAAAAAGACTGGCCTGTCACAACCCACAATTTCCATAAGGTGTTACATATCTATTAAAAGTAAAGGTCAGTGTTGACAGCATTTTTCAACTTCTTAATTTTAGATTAACCAGACATCTTAATTTAATGATTCTTAAATAATAAACAAAACTACACATTTTTTCTACTAGTAACTTTTTTTAAGACATTCTGTGATTCAGAGGAGAGATACACAACAGTTGTCAGGTATCCGCCACAGGTAGTTTTGAATCTATACCTCTGATGTAATAGGAAAGCTCTTAAATTCAGGAAAGACAGAAACCTACATTCAAAACCAAACAAAACCCTATAAAAGTACTAGACAAACAGTGTGCAATTCACAGATTTAGAGAGAAAGAATTCAGAAACTTTGCACATTTTTTTTCTCATGCAAGATTGCATTAAAGATTCCTCCCACAGTTTAGCATGTATTTTACTTACTTTTCCAAGATCCTGAAATAATTTACGTCCAAAATTCTAGCCTTCTTTCAAGGACCACAGATTCCTAGATTAGACTAATGCTTGAACATCTATTAACATTACAGTATTTGAAAGAACATGTAAAGGTTTATACAAAGGTCAGTGAAATTAAAGAAATGGTCTCATGTAGACAAATCAGTCAATGTTCTGGAATTCAAGAAAATGTGCCAATAAACCTTTTGACCACAGGTCTTCCTTGATTTACAGTAATTAAAAAAAAAAAGTAAAATGTCCTTACTTCTGTAATGCTATTGTTTGTTTCAATCTTATTTTCTCTAGTTCTGGGATGCTTCAGTGTTGATCATTAAAATGAAGACCCTGTGCAGGCAATCACGTTGTGAATGCTTTAGCTAAATCTAGTAAATAAGTTCTACTACAGCAGTGTATTAGAAGTAAGAAATAAAACGACTCAGTCTTATAATTCGAGACATACTTGCTACATGCAAAAAGTCACACAAAAGAGAAAAACCCAACTATTTATAAATGTGAGAAAAATTAAGTAGATCCATTAGGCTGTGGTGCAGAGTAATTTATATGCAAAAAATAAACTTAGACTGCATAAAGGAATTGAACAATTAGAGATGAAAGAGAGATTTAAAATCTTCCTAGATTCAACATTTGGAGTTTGCCGACACAAAATAAGGAATCCTTAAATATTTATAAGTTGAATGGCAGATATTTCATAGTACATGCTTTAAATGAAACATTTTAATAAATATTAAGTTTCACATAAATGTTATTTTTTAATAAGGACAGTAAATCTCAGAATATGGCTCTGTGATTCAGTTTAATCAAAACAGACACAATCAGTTGTGTAGCAGAAACAAGACTTATGAGGAAAATAACTGTGATGTCAAATATGGAGCCATAGTTCACTAAAACCACACCAGCAAAGCCAAGTAGAACTATGCAATGAATACGGAAATGGAATTTCTTTTTTCATAAACCTTCTCATACTTTATACATCTTACATGTTTTAGTATTTATGAAGAAACTATGTATCAAAATTTAAATTAGAAATTAGCAAAGTGAAGAGATGACATGCAGAATATCAAGATGTGCATATGTTTGAATCTCATCTGGTATATATTACTATGTCTCCATTCATCTCCTTGAAGCAATGCTGATGTAATTAAAACAGCTAATGACACTGAAGAACATTATTAAACTCTTTTATAAAGCATATGATGCAAGGTGACACAGTTTTTAATTTTCCACATGAAAACACATATATAATCAGTACACTAACTGAAAGCTGTTTCACAGCTAGAATACAGAGAAGCTCACATGAAAATAAAAGATATCTGAACTGAATCGTCCAGTGAAAGTTTCCTTTAGTGAAAAGACTCATCTAAAAAGTTTGTACTGTGTTTAAAAAAAAAAAAAGTAAAAAGACTAATTTCAACAAAGCCATAGCCAAGTACTACAGTGGGAAAGTTTGATGCCTCCCCTCCACCTGACTCTCATTGTATTTTGTATTAGAAGACAAAGAAGTGGACTGTCTAAAACATCAGAAATGGAAACAGGCATTCAAGAAGCAGTTATAACTTTTCCAGACTGACTAACAATAGTCAGAAGGCAAAAAACAAGGGTAGATGGGGTGAGACATAATAGAAGCTCAGTCACCACAGAGCCAGACAGAAAAATATCATCTGCCTGTTTCATAACAACATCTTTTTGCATTGCTCTTTTTTGTTACTATTTTAGCTGATACTTGTTGTTATGTTTGATGTTTGCTCCCTGTCTTAGGTCTGTGCTAGTCTCACCAAATTCAGCCATCTGCATGTGGGAACAGACTGATCTCTTCAATTATTTTCCCTTTAGATTAATTAGAATCCATTTTTTGCCACCTGTATTTCATTTTTGGTCTTTTTTCTCACTTTGGAAGTGTTCTTTTGCACCACTGTCTCATTTTTTTGTTCTTAATGGTATTTGAATTTTTATCTCTGACAGGTAGCATTATATAAATGTAACTGAAATTAAACTTTTATTTGATGGCATCTAAGGCCATTCATCCATTTCCAACAACAATTAAACTGAAGCATTTATGTAAAGACTATGCACGAAAGAGCAAATCTGAAATGGAAAGTAGTACACTGGAATATATAATCTACTTATTATATTAACAAATAAACCACAGCCACCAAAATCAATATAAATGTGCAACTTAAGCAAGCCCAAACCTTGACAAAACCAATTTCTATAACAGGGATGTCTTTCTTCATGCAGTCCAGGCAGAATTACCTGTCACTAGCACAGAATAATGGTGCAAATTCAGTGCCTTTCTTCATGTATCTTCAGAATGAAAAACTAAAATGTTTGTACTAATCCTTCAAGAAGAAAAGCTGCCCAGTACTGCAAAATACTGGTTTTACACTTTTCAGAAAGACTTTAATCCCTTCTGTCCATAAAATTATATTGATTGTGTATCAGTTTAGGCCCCACACTCAAGAAATCAACAACAAAGCTCATCAAGTTTAAAGGTACTGATAACAGCAAACCAGCATGCAAGCCTCAGAGAGAAAGATTGTGTTTTATTATGCAGGCTTTCACAGAGTAGAAGAGCAGGGAGTATACTGAAAAGCATTCTTTCAGGAATTCATTTGACTATGAGAATCTGACTGTGGCCTAATTTGCATGTCATTCATTTATATTTGACTTTCAAAACAAAATAATTACACTGTATTACAAATCTATTTGGTGGCCCACTGACTTATTCAAGAGAACTTGCAAATTCCAAGCATGCTGTTGTAGCAGAAACAGCTGAGCAGCTCTACTTCACAATAAATTCCTTCTTTTATGAACCAATACAGGAATATGCCAATGCTCATACAGCATGCTTCAAAATACGAAATATCATGGCAGTTTGGAAAGATGGGGAAATCACAGACATGTTAATATATAGTTAGTACTAGAAGTCACATCTTAAAACTATGAAATAGGTATGAAAGACTGCTTTTATGAATAAGAGCTGGACATTTTATCCATGTTTAAGAGTATTCAGCAGAAAAAAACAAAAGCAAAACCAAAACCAAAACAACAAAACAACAAAAAACCCAACAAAGAATTCATCCAGAGATTGAAACCACATTTCTGTGGTAATGTTTTCTTCAATAAAGATGGTCATTATTATCTAGGAGCATTTGAAATAACAGTCACAGAATCACAGAATCACAGAATCACAGAATATTAGGAGTTGGAAGGAACCTTGAAAGACCATCCAGTCCAACCCCCCTGCCAGAGCAGGATCCCCTAAACTAGGTTGCAGGGGAACACGTCCAGGCGGGTTTTGAATGTCTCCAGAGAAGGAGACTCCACAACCTCTCTGGGCAGTCTGTTCCAGTGCTCTGTAACCCTCATAGTAAAAAAGTTTTTCCTCATGTTCACATGGAACCTCCTATGCTCCAGCTTGCACCCACTGCCCCTTGTTCTGTCATTGGCTGTCACTGAGAAGGGCCTGGCTCCTTCCTCCTGACACTCGCCCATTAAAAATTTATAAACATTAATGAGGTCACCTCTAAGTCTCCTCTTCTCCAACCTAGAGAGACCCAGCTCCCTCAGCCACTCCTCAGAAGGGAGATGCTCCACTCCCTCAGTCATCCTTGTGGCCCTGCGCTGGACTCTTTCAAGCAACTCCCTCTCCTTCATGAACTGAGGGCCCCAGAACTGAACACAATATTCCAAATGCGGTCTCATCACCGCAGAATAGAGAGGAAGGAGAACCTCTCTCG